>NW_010548138.1:0-26850 GCF_000687285.1 Phaethon lepturus | reverse complement strand
AAAAACCCGAAAGGGGTTAAAGGGGGGGGGGGGGAGGGGAGGGGAGTGGAAAAGGGAGGAGGGGAAGGAGAATGTAGGAAGAGGTGAACATTCATTTTTTTTATTGTGGTTTGACAGGTGTGCCCAGGATTAATTGATGGGGATTGGGTTAAGTGGTAATTAACAATTTATTAATCAGATAATCATTAATTCTGACCAGATAATGAGGGAGGGTAGGAGAAACTCTGAGTTTAAACAAGGGTGCTTTTGCTTGAGAGCAACTATCTTAATACTTAGGTGGGCTGCATGGAGGGGGCTGCTGGACATCGCAATTTTGTTTTGTTTTGTTTGTCAAAGAATTCTTCAAACCCTGATTTAGCTGTTTTTCATGGTGGATTGACCCGAGATTTGACCTGGCTTCCTTTTTGCCCCTCATCTGCTCTCTCAAATGTTGTGTGCACCTTCATGGCTCATGTCTGTGGGTTACTGGGATTTCCCTACTTTAAAAACATTTTGCCATATTATTCTCTTAAGTTGATACAAACCACTGGCCAAGTGTGAGTAATTCTCTATGAGCAACTGAAGACACCCTCTTTTGCATAAAATAACATTTTTAAGCTTATATAGGCGTGTAATGAGAGAAGGGGAAGGAAAGACAAAGTGACCCCTATGTGAAGATATTTCCTCTTATTAAAAAAACCAAAACAAGCCCTTCATCATTTTTTAAGTCTTGATTACATGGTCAGGGTCTTTTTACATTCTTCATCTTTCCACTTCTTGTAATTCTGCTAACAATTCTTGATGTTACTGATAGAGTGATAAAACAGAAGAACTGCGGTAATTGCTTTAAGGGAATGCTAAAAAAAAACCCCAACCTTATAATTCAATTTTTCCTGACATAAAGACTTACAGCTACCTTCCTGCTTTAAACTGGCATAATGATAGTAATATTAAGCATTTCTGAAAAAAGTGTCTGGTGAATTCAGATTAAAAAACATTTCGGCTTGGCATTCGCCTGTCGGTATATAGTCTTGGGTTGGCTGTTTAAGAGAGAGGTTACGTAAGAAACTGGGGAAGAATGCTGCTATTTGAATATTTGCTGTAATGATTCATTTCACGCTTTAAATAAATGAGGAATTTTTAACTAGCATACGTTTATTTAGGTCCAGATTATCGTTTAAAAGTTGTTTGACGTTCTGAAAACCAGGGAACAAAAGACTCCTTATACATAATTTCAAAAGGTGTGGCAATCAGGTAGGATTATCTGTTTCATCGTGTCATAATATCTTGATGTTTTTTTAGGGCATTTTACCCTTTTATTATTTCCTAGAAGAAATATAGTAAGCCTATTGGAGAGGGCCTGTTGGAGCAGGCCCAGAGGAGGGCCACAAAAATGATTAGAGGGATGGAACACCTCGCCTGTGAGGACAGGCTGAGAGAGTTGGGGTTGTTCAGCCTGGAGGAGAGAAGGCTCTGGGGAGACCTTATTGCAGCCTTCCAGTGCTTAACGGGGGCTTATAAGAAAGATGGGACAGACTTTTTAGCAGGGCCTGTTGCAACAGCACAAGGGGTAATGGTTTTAAACTAAAAGAGGGCAGATTTAGACTAGGTAGAAGGAAGAAATTTTCCATGATGAGGGTGGTGAAACCCTGGCACAGGTTGCCCAGAGAGGTGGTAGATGCCCCATCCCTGGAAATGTTCAAGGTCAGGCTGGATGGGGCTCTGAGCAACCTGGTCTAGTTGAAGATGTCCCTGCTCATTGCAGGGGGTTGGACTAGATGATTCTCTGATTCTAAGCCACATGCAAATAAGCTTTCCATTTTTTAAAAAATACTTAATTGTGGCTATATTTTAGGTATATCAGGCACAGTTAACTGAGTTCTGAATTCTCTAATAAAATGGAATGCAGCATTTTATCATTCATCAGTAAGAAGCTTCAATTATTGCACCAATGTTTTTGAACAATTATGATTACTGTTAGAAGTCATATGATTAACAATACCAGCTAATAAATACTCACAGTTTCTCTGAGAAACAGGTGGCAGTTTGACTAGTAGAACAGTCAAACAAGTATGGTACTTGAGGCTTTTTGAGAAGGGTCAATCACTTAGCATAGCTCAGTGCCCAGGAAAAAGTAGTTTATTTTCCTCCTGTCAGTTCTGGTTTTGAATTACTTTGTGGTCTCCTCAAAGGCCAAGCTGTATGACATCTTTATGCATAGCTGTGGTGGCACACAGTGCTGTGAAACTAATTCTGCCATATATTTCTTGTCTATTCTTTGGGAAGGTTAAATCTTTGGCATATTGTTCCATTGGACATCTGAGGAGCAAAATTTGCTTTGCGGTTACTGGCTTTTCCTTTTCAGGTATGACACCATTATGGTGCTACCACAAAGAGAAATCTTCCAGATGTTTGTGTAACATTTCAGGAAAATGTATGCCCTAGGTTTTGCTATGCTGACGGTGCCCCAGAATTATTTTTGAGCTACATTGGGGAGTTTATAACAAATTGCATCAAATATTGGAAGTACTAATAAAACCTTGGCCCTACCACAATCATCATAAAATTCTGCCTCATCTTTGCAGCCTGACTGGAAGGAGCTACCAAGTTGCTCTTGGAGATTTGCCCATTTAGTGCAAACCCTTTTGACTTCAGTCTTGACAAGTAGAGAGGGAATGGGAGAGGAGAACCCTTCCTAAGGAGCCAGAGAAGAGCAGCTTTGGAAACTGTTTGCTGTTGGGGAAAGTAATATACGCTCTGGTGTACCCATGTGCTCTACATGCTCCTGGGTTTTTGGAATAGGTCTGTTTCGTAGAGGTCTCACCCTACAGTTGTTGAAGTCAGGAGGTGTAAATAGTGCAGGTTTAATCCTGGAATAATAATGTGAAAGCCATTAATGTGGTGATAATGCAATCCATCTGCATGCCCAGGGAAGCGGGACATGACATTCGGTCTGTCTTAACTCAGGAGCCGTTTGGCATGCATAATTTTGTAGATATAAGGAAGAGGAGAAGGTGATCTTCTAATTTTTTTTAGTAGTTAAAAATCACATAAGATTCAAAGTGCAGGAGGGGTGGTGTGCATGTGTTTGAATTTTCTGTAGAGAAAGTTTGTATCCTACTTTGGTCAGAGGAGGAAGAGAGCTTTGATGCTCCTGATCCACATACAAACAGGCCAGTTTCCTGCTTGTAGAGTTAGAGTAAGGTTCTGCTCTCTGTACACACCGATCAAAATACAACTGTTATATGTTCTTAGGTGCTTCTGTAGGTTTCTCAAACTTAGACAAATGGGCTGTAGTGCCAATGGCTAAAGCCGGGAGAAAACCCTCTCTTCTGCCTTTTGTTACAACTGTGCGTATTGTCCTCTCGAACCTGAGACCCATCTGCAGGATGACTTCTTTCACCGGGGTGAATAAACTGTGTTTTGTATTTGTTTAAAATTCTGAAATCTTCTGCAAGCAGAACATATTTCATATTGAAAGAGAAAATCTTCAGATGGGCTTCATCTTTCAAGAGTCTTTTGGAGTAAGAACATTTAAAACATTGTGTCATAAACTGAATTGCGACAAACAGCTCTCAAAGGCTACTGGAGTTCAGTGAGAGGTTTGGGAAGTGACCAGTAGTTATGTATTACATCAGGTGTTGTAATAAATATCATTACCCTTGTAAGTAATTTCACTTCCTCTGTAATGCTAAATTGAAGTGCAAGTATACATAGGACCCAAATAATTTCTATTATCTCCATATGATGGAGCAGCCTATTTGGTTTGCATATTCACATATGGCTAATGCTGTCCCTATCTGCTGAAAATAAACGTAGTATGAGTTCATGAGGGATAAACAGTGGAGGGAAGATTAGTCTCCCAATAATAAAAGCTCCGAGTGCCTGTCAGAAAGGAGCATAAATACCTCATTTGCCTTACTGATTTTTGATAGTTAAAGACCACCTTTAGCATTGCTTGGAGGGGTTGTTTTTGTTTTTATTTTGCCTGCTACCTTTGTGAAAGGAAATATTTAATAATTTTTTCCCTTAAATGTTTACCCGTAGCTCTCCCGAATTAAGGATGTCTCACTCTACAGGAATGTGAACTAAAAACCAAATAAAGCTTGTAGGCTTCACAACACAGTCATTCGTGCCAATACTCTGGCCTATGCTTAATGATGGCCCAGAGTCTGACAATTTATATCCATTTAGTTCTTTAAAAACAACAAACATGACTTCTTTTCTTTTTTCCCCCTTTAAATCAGCAAGAAAGACGTTGCTGGTTTTGTCACTACCTCCTGATTATAAAACGTTCAAATAGGTAGTATTTTGCTGATTATGAAAAAATAAAAAAAAAATTTAACTGTCCGTAATTCTTGCAAGTACAAAGTGATAAACTAAAGGAATCGGTGTTTGCAACAGTCTCAATTACCAGCTGATCTGCCTCAGTCTGAGAAAAGGAAATGCTAAAGTTAGTATCTTCATTTGAACACAATAATTTTTCACAGTGGTGTATTTCAACAGTTGCGGATATCGCTAGAGGATTTTTTAAACAAACTTTTTATAAAATTCATTTATAAATAAAATAGAAAGTCAGTAAAGCAGACCATTAAATAGCATCCACATTTGAAGTTTTAGGTAAGTGGAACAAATTCAGTAAACTATACAGAAGATACATCAGAAGAAATATGAGAAGTATAGTGGCTGGCACTTGGACACAAACTGAAATTTGAGTTTGAAAGCCTGGATTTCACCTTCGAAGACTGTGTTTTAAGTATTCAGTGCTAGTGAACTAACCCTGCTGGGGAAATTAGGGTATGAATTTGTGTGGCTTTGTAGTGTATAGCTGTAAATGCACACTGGCACACTGAAAAGACTAAATGAACTTTAAAATATGCAAAACAGTAAACTTTTTGTGAGGTTTTTAACATGTTTTCTATTAGACTGGTTTTCAGTGTTTCGAAGTGTTTATGCTGTTCCTCTTAGCTTACTTTTTTTAACTGGTCTGTCTCTTCTGCAGTTATAAAATTAACGTGATGCTGTTTCTACTGTTACATTGTATGCCATCATTTATGTAAATAATTTGTGTCAAAATTATCTTACAAGAGTTATTCTTAAAGGTGAGAGGATTCAGATCAATGTTTCCATCAAAACCAAGCCAAAGGACAAATATTTGAGGCAGGAGGGTAGTGATGGACCTTCAACCAGCGGCAGAAGGCCCATATCATCTGCTTCATCTTGGGTATGACTGAAGCTGTGATCTCCCATTGAGGAAGTCCATGATACATTCTCTCTCTCTAAACTGACTTAAAATTAGTCTCACTCCATGTCCACCTCCCCACCTCTCCTCACCCTGCTGAGCTGTCTTGTCACCACTCCCTGCCAGGGTGCCCATTCAGTTGAGCTGGAACAGCTGTTGTGTTGCTAACTCAGCAAACTGATGCAAAAGAAAAATAGAAGCACAAAATCATACATTGGTTTGGGTTGGAAGGGACCTTTAAAGGTCATCTAGTCCAACCCCCCTGCAGTGAGCAGGGACATCTGCAACTAGACCAGGTTGCTCAGAGCCCCATCCAACCTGGCCTTGAATGTTTCCAGGAATGGGGCATCTACCACCTCTCTGGGCAACCTGTGCCAGGGTTTCACCACCCTCATTGTGGAAAATTTCTTCCTTATATCTAGTCTAAATCTGCCCTCTTTTAGTTTAAAACCATTAGCCCTTGTCCTATCGCAACAGGCCCTGCTAAAGAGTCTGTCCCCATCTTTCTTATGTCACCTCTTCTCCAGGCTGAACAACCCCAGCTCTCTCAGCCTGTCCTCATAGGAGAGGTGTTCCATCCCTCTGATCATTTTTGCGTCCCTCCTCTGGACCTGCTCCAACAGGTCCATGTTTTTCTTGTAGTGAGGGCTCCAGAGCTGGGTGTAGTACTCCAGATAAATAACTTCGTTTTTGCATCTGAGATCTGTTTGCTGAAGCCAGATCAGTTCCCTGATCTGATTTCTCATGCTGCCTCAACCTGCTTTGCCATCACAGTTAGGAAGGAGGAGGGGGAACAGTGTACTACAATTTAGGAATGGGGAGTCAATTGTGTAGGGCAGATATACCTTCATCTTGTATCTCCACTGAATACTTCCTGACATGAAACAGCTTTTTAGTTTGTCGATGCTAAATATGTGGAATTTTTAGTTCGTGGATGCTAAATGTTAATACGACCTGACAGATTGTATTTTTAGTCTGCAGGTTTGATATAGACATAGATATATATGCGTGGATGTGTATATAACTCTACATTTGCTTATGGAAAAAATGTTTATTTTAAAATTTTGTGGTTCTTGTAGAGCATGAAAAATACAGATTTTTATAATTTGACAGAAAAATCCTTCAGTGGATGTGATTTCAAGTCATAGTTAAGACACACTACAGAAAACAAAAACGAACTTGAAATCTACAGAGCACTCAAACACGTGTCATGAGAAACTGGACATTTTCCTAGCTGAATCTGGTAATTAAAAAGTTTAGCTTGTGGAGAAGTGTAGGTGGAGATGTTAATATTTCTTTCATTACTCAACAAGAAATTTGAAAACAACGTAAAAAGTTTGCTGTGTCCTGAGATTGCCTATGTTAAGTTTCAGTCCAGAACCATTTTTAACGTCACAAGTCTTCTACAAAGCAAGTTGAATATGGAAGGTAATTTTGTCTGTTTCTAAGCAGACTAAGTGTTCTGACCCTGAGCGTTGCAAATTGTGATTTCTGGTTTTTTTGAGCAGTTTTACTTAGATTAATACAGCCTTATGTCATCAGAGGTAGTAGATGTCTTTATTTCTTTCCACATGGCATTCTTCTGTGTCTTGCCCACATACTGCAAACTGGCCTTGTACTTTGTCATTGTACTTTGATTTGATTATACAGAGGTGTTGGAAAGGACTTGGAAAGACAATTGAAAGGCATTCCTTGCCTTCTCCTGCTGGCATGCTTGTATCTCAAGAAAACTTCTGCCCAAAACCTGGTGAAGTGCAAAGCTTGTGTGGAAGTTTCTTACTATACATTAAAGTGCTGCTGCATTACTAAAAGGTAATATTCTTGCTTTCTGGGAGCGTCACTTTGTGAGCAGCCATGATAAGATTCTAAGTCATTTTTGTGTGATGTGTAAATGCATGGTGCTTTATCTCTGCCTGATGTGGGCCTCAGATAAATTATTTTGGAATCTCCATTTACATGATTTAAGTTACATGAGAGTTGGAACTGTTAGAGGTATTTCTTTACCTGTATACCAACATACAAAGTAAGGAAAGCATGAAACTTGTTGTGATGAATTCTGGAGAAATTACTGATGTTCTGCTGGCAACACACAGCTTTGTTGGCTACCCAGTAACCGTTCTTGTATAATTTTTATAAACCACAATTTACCATTTCTATTTTTTACAGCTAGGTTTTACACTTGTAAAACTGTGTGATGAGATACTTTGAATATATGCCAAATGATTTCTAGCAGATTTTACTTTGGGTGTTTGAAGTATCAAAGGTAACCTTTAATGTCTTTGGAGATTTTATGGCCACTGAAGGATAAGTAAATAGGTAAAGAACATATCTTAAGATTCTGATGTAAATACAATCTATTTTAATATTAATTATTCCTTCCAGATTGTGCCGTCTGATCCCTTTTTGCACAGTGAACAGGACAAATTAAATGTAGTCTATTGATCTTTAATTGTTTTCCGATTTAATGTTAGTCAAGTCAACCTGCGGGTAAGAAAACTAGAAAAGACATAAAATCCAGAGGATCCATTCCCTCTTGCTCCATTTCACTCACTGTGATACTGAAATCATGCAACCCATTCCACAACTGCAAATACCCGAAGTTTGAACCACTTTATAACTCTTAAAGCAGTGGTCAGGGTTGCTGATGACTCGTGTATGTAAAACAGAAATAGCTTCTGTTCACGTTGGAGTTCTTTTCCTACCCTGCTCACCATAATCTTTTGTTAACTGGCATATTTTAGCTAGAAGACAATATTGCCCACTAGGGAAATATGACTGACTTCTACAAAACATTCTTGCCACTTCATCAATTGGATGTTGTTCATATAGCTATGTTTACAAAGTTGATTTGTCCCAGGCCCTACCACTTAATAACAATTTAATAATAATTAAAAAATGTAATATAAAGTATACAAAGAATACACTGTTTATATAAGGGCTGTAATGCATTAACATCCCAGCTGTAGGATTAAAACTAGTGTCCACACTGTGGAATGAAAAAATGAGGAATACTGGGAATCTTTCATTAATACCTAATATTGAAATTTGAGGTCAGTATGTGTATAAAGGTCAGTATATGCAGCAGTGAAAAACACGTGTAGTGTGGCAAATTGGGGAGAAAGGGGAAATGAATGGGGGAAGACAGAGATTTGAATTCTAATTAAACAACTGTAGGATGAAATTAAATGTTCTCTTTGTGTCTCATCCCGGATCAGAGGAGACCACATTTGTTTGCCCTACAAGAACATAATTTTTTCTCTGTGCTGTAGATAAATAACTTCTAGGAGTTTAAAAAGTAATTCTTCAAAAAACATTGAATATGCAGTGTATGATTTTTATCATTGATTTGGCTGGCCATTGGGAAAGTGTTAGCCTTTCTAAAGAAGATCAGTTCTTCCTACTGCCTTGTTCTGCTACCTTTCAATGCTTTCTCAATCTTCAAGCTTTTTCTTGGGCATTCTGTCTTGTCATATCAGGTCAAGCTAAGCTGGGAACGTACCCCTGAAGCAGAGTGCTTTTTTGTGCCTTTGCAATTACGTATTTGGTTTAACACTGTATGAAAAAAATATGTATTTTTATACTTGTATATTTGTTTACAACTAACTGTGCTTACAGAGATGTCTTTTGGTCAAGAAAGGAAAGTTTGTGGTGCATTAGACTTCCATACAAATTTTAAAAAATCCAAAATCTAGTTCTGTGTATGGAACATTTTTATCATATTTTGTGGGACTGCCATTAAAAGAACCTATTTAGGTAACCGGCTTAAAAAGAACAGTGTAATATGTTTCATGCCTGTTGCCATTTTGGAATTAAAATTAGTGATAATGACACATCCAAATGGGATTGCGTACAGATTTTGTTGTCCAGCAAAATTCTCAGGGATGTTTCTGCCCCTTTTCATTGGAAATGTACGTAAACCGCCTTTGAAATCCATAGGTGCAGTTACACTGTAAAATCCAGATCGGAGCCTGCAGTTGCTGTTGGGAGGCAGCACTGCTTCCCGCCTGGCAGAGAGTTCAGGCTCCTCACTGGGCTCCTCCACCAGCTTCCCCTGAATACCCAGTCGCCTTCGGGCAGGCTGCTGTTGCCCCACGCAGCCCAGCACCTTTGTTTCAGGTGCATAGGAAGG
This sequence comes from Phaethon lepturus, assembly GCF_000687285.1. Taxonomy (NCBI): domain Eukaryota; kingdom Metazoa; phylum Chordata; class Aves; order Phaethontiformes; family Phaethontidae; genus Phaethon; species Phaethon lepturus. The sequence continues at coordinate 17,500 of NW_010548138.1, read as the reverse complement.
CAGGTTCCTTCCTTCAAGGTCTGTTCTTGGGTTACTTGGTTCAGGATCAGGGCCTGGACCCCATCCCCATAGTCCCCCAGGAGAAGACCCATAGCCATATTGGACCTCCAGGGATGGTGCCAGCAGTCTCAACCTCTTGATTTTTCTGTAGAGGACCCAGGCTTTTTTATGTTTGCTCTCTGACTTTAAAAATTACCTTTTTTCCACTAGGTTTTTAGTTTTCCTAAGGCTTAATAGGCTATTTTTAGCAACCAGGAAGAGATGTAAGCACAGAAATTCACTTTATTTTGTGGAAGTTCTGTAACTTAATTTGCACACAAGAGTGGTTTTCTTATAGCTTTTTTTTACAATTTTGTGTCTGCTTAAAAAGAGGTTATATGTTCAAACATATTTCTACAGCTGTTGTGAGACAGAGGGGAAAAGTATATATATTACATTTCCATCTCTCACCATTCAGCATTGCTTCTACTTACAAGCATACTAGGTAATTATTCCTCGGTATGCTGGATAATTATGTTTTGTCAAAACAAAGCCTTGAAAATTAATGAATAGTTACTGCATTACAGTTTTGAAAAATATTTCTAGGAAAAATAGTTAGGAATTTTTCAAAGAAACAACTTTGTGTCAGATCATCTTGTAAAAAATGAAAACTTTCTTAAGAAAAGCTTCTACAAGCAACTGAAAAACTGTGAAATTGCTGAAATGCTATGTTTTGAAACAATGCCATTTTCCTACTCTAAAACCACTTGTTTAGAAATTCCATTTCAGTTATGATTTTTTAACTTAGTTTTTTAAATTGGTAAAACAAAATGCTTAGATTGATTCAAGTAGGATTCACTTAATGTGTTTTCATTTATAGTATTTTTGTCTTGATATTTTCACACTTCTTGCAGTGGTGGAAGTTAGGAAACATGTTTGAAAAATGGCTGGTTAGAAAGCACATTTATTAAAAATATAGGCATTTTGGCTTCTGTTCTTGAGAAAGCCGTTTAGAGTCTTTTCTGTATTTGTTTTAGAGTACTCCCATTTTCTGAATTTAGGCTCTTTTTATGCTTCACCTTAGGAGTACGTGAGTTACGTGATGTCACGTGATCCCAAACCAAGGGTGTCTGACATCACCTGGCAGTGGAGATAACACCGTGGACACTGTGTCCCATGACAACAGACAGCGCATGAAAATGTGCCCTACATTTATGTAAAATACAATCATTTTTATATGCTGGTGGTTCTCTGTATCTTATATTACACATCCAATAGGAAGGAGCCCCCTTGAAGCAGCCTTCAAACCTTCTGATGGTTCCATAACGCTTTATTGTGGGGATGAGGGTGAAGCCAGGCTGGAGGAGCAGTGCAGCAGCCTGGTTTGAGACCCTTCGATGCAAAGAGATCCTGCTCACTGGGGAGCCTGGGAGGGAAAAATGCAGCCGCTAAGATGCTGACGGTGCTATGAAAATGCAAATACTAGCCCTCTTGCCTGTGGTTAGGAAGGCTAAGCAGCAGCGACTGATGTTTAAATGGCTACGCCAGAACTTTAATCCGGTTTGGTGACACAGATGCTCCAGTGAGGATCAGGGCTCGTACCCTGTATCAGATGCTCTACAGGCATGTGGGAGCAGTCATCCTTGTCCTGATGTTTCCTCAGTGCAGTACCATGAAGAAGGAATGTGTGACAGGAAAAAGAGGACGAGACAAGAAGTATGACAATACAGAATGCTATCTACAGGAACCTGTGTGTTTTTAAAGACAAAAGATATTTCGTTATCTTGCCTGTGATGGTATATCTCCTGCTGGCCTGCAGTGGGTGACAGCTCAGGAAAATCCAAACATTTAGCTGTGCCTCTCCCTTCAAGTCTGTGCTGAATCACGTCAGAGGCTGTAACACCAGCGTGGTGGTAGGAGAACAATGTGCTATTGTTGATATTCTTTTGGATAAGACACAAAACCAGAATCTCAACCACAGAATATTAAATCACCTCTTTTGGCATGAATAGATAGGTTTACGAAGAGCCCTAATCCAGTTCTGATTTACATGATTATCTTCTGCCTCTCTAAACTCTTCCTGTAGTTTTGAGTAGATTTGGTCCTCTTTTTATTTCTTTTCTTTGGAATATAAATAATGCTGTACTGATATTTCAACAGATTCTTACTTTCAGGACTGTTCTCTTTTTATAGGGGAAGGGAAGATCAGAATTAAGTATACCACACGTGTAGTTTCTCAGTATTTGACCAGGGTTATTATTATGTGAAATCCGGTGTAATGACTGATTATGTCATTACAATAAAATAGTATTCCACATACATGAGATATAAAATAAGGACTATCATCTGTACAAGGTAATTGTGATTAAGATGCTGTAGTAGAGATTTTTTCTTTTAGGACACTTCTCCCTAGCACATATAATATTTGAATATGCATCCAAAGATAACCAAAGTGATGAAATAAGTGAGAGGTTCTCAATGCGTGTTTTAAGATTAACCAATTAAGTGGGAAAAAAAAAAAAGATTCCTTTTTGTGTACTGTGTGCTGTGCTTCAAGCTCTGATCCTGCTAAAAATGATTCCTTGAAATTATAAGAAATTGTGTGATGTTTATAAAATTGCTTCAGTGTTTGACCCTTGATTGGTGTTCAGTTTAGATAGTTTTAAAAGAGAAACATGGAATTTGCTCGAATGATTTGAGTGAAATCAACGTGGCGGAATGTTACTGGTGCTGCCCAGGTATTTTCTCTGCCTGCTATATGGCATGAAATGAAGCTCATTGAAATCAATGGAAAGATATTAGTTTGAGTGAGGTTTGGATAATGGCACAAACCTGCTGCTTATTTAAAAATAATTTATAAAGCTTTACTTGACCTATAACGGAAAATGGGATTTCTCATTTTACGGGAGCATAGAAGGGTAACAAAACTTTATATTTATTTTCAAATTGGCAAACTGCTGCCATCTGCACGTCCCTTTCAGCAGCGCTTGTTGTGTCCATAATTTCTGATGTAAAAAACCCAAATGTGTCTGGGGAGAGTGCTCCATCAGTAATGCTCGTAGGTCATCCACAGGATTATACTAGTGTTGCCACAGACTGGCATTTTTCCCCCTACTCTCTAACTGCCAGAGATATGGAGAACAGTGAGGTGTAAGAAAGGAAGTGGAAAAGAGGTAATATCAGAGAACATTTCCTCCTGATCTTTGTTTTCTTCACCTTCCACGTTTTTCTCCTGCTGTTGCTTCATCTCCTAATGATCTCCCACCCATTCACCTCTCCTCTGCCTTCCGCTCGGGTGATACCTTGCCTCCTGAAGTGGGGCGTGATGGTGGCCAGCCACCGTGGGGTCAAAACATGGGTCTCCAAAGGGAGTCCTCTTTCATACATGGATTATAACAGTACCCTAGCGATTTAGGTTTATTCCTTTCTTCTCTTGCACCAAGGAGTTTCTCCAACAAGCAGAGACCGTAGCACTGTCGCGTTCTCCTCTGGCTTTCCGAGAGAGAGGTTTTACCAAAGTACATTGCTGCAGTCCTGCAGCTAATGACTGCTCTGCTCAGACCTGCCGCACCTTGGCAGAAGTTGTGTCCTTAATAGATAGCGCTGTGGACCGTCCGTCAATTTGGGGAGAAATTTGGCCAGCCAAACCCACGATCGTAAGAGAGCAACTGAGCTTTTATTGCACAGGTACAGCACTGGGAGGGAGGGGGTTAAATGTCGGAGTGCACTTGGACCAAGTGTTCGACAGCAGTTCTAGCTTACCAGTACTGGCTCTTCCAGTCTTGGCTGGAGGCCATGGTGGGCAAAGTGGTGGACTAGTGGGGAATAGTCCTGAGGCTGCTCCTCTGGGGTTCTGGCCCCAGCTCACTGATAGCTGCCTCCCCAGCCCAGTTCCTGCAGTGGGAAATAGCACTGCTTTGTCCTGCTCTGTCACTCTAGAGCTTATGAGCGCTATGTAAATTCAGCAATTGCTGCAAAAGATTTAAAAATAAATGCAAAGTGAAGTAAGATCTCAAGGCAGAAAAAGTATAAAAAATATGAAAGTTTTATATGTAAAAATTTTTTTTTAGAATCTGAAAATCAGACTTTCATTCCCAGACCTGAATTTATGATTTTGCACTTGATGACATCGGTTGCACAGAAAACCCAGAATCCTAGAACTTGCAAGATGAGTAAAAATAAAACAGGGAAATATTTTCCTTCTCCTCTTTCAGTTTTGCAAATCATGTATTTTTATGATTATAAATAGCTAAATCAACAAACTTTTGCTGACTGGGGATGTTAAGCACACTTTCGTTGTTGACTTTCAGAACTATTTAAACTCCTGAGTGCTAAAAATTAGAATTCCCTTTGGAAAAGCTTGTAGCTTTCAGTGGGCTGGGTTGGAGTCCCCAGTAAGAAGTAGTTAATAGGTAGACTGTGGTGACTCCAGCAAAAACAAGATAATCAATTCCATCTGCTTTTCTAATTAATCACCCTTAATATTGAAAGTCAGGGACATCATGAGTTTGCACAGTAAGCATGTATTTTGAGAAAGAGAATAATAGTTTGTTCCTTCAGTTGCAGTCGATTAGTCTGACTCCACTCTTTTCACCCCCCCAAAAAAACTTGGGCACAGCTGCCCCCCTGCTCAGTAGCTCATCTGTACTCCCCAGGCACCCTTGTACTCGGGATGCAAGGACACCCAGGCGTCCTGATTTTTTTTTTTTTTTGTTTTAACCAGTTTTGCTTGTACTTGTCAGAAAAGGAATAGTTAAAAGGGATGAATAGAATGGTCTGTTTGGGACTTCAGTTTTCCAAAATAAAATGTGTAAGTGAGGGAAAGGTTTCATTCAGTTTTGGCATAGCTTTGTTAAGTCAGTTTAAGCCAAGAAAGATTGTTATTCCACACTGTTTGCCGATAGTAAAAATTACATATCGAATTGATTTTTTTTTCCTTGAAGGAAGAGAAAATCAGTACATATTTAAGGGACGGGTCTCTTACTTGCTTTGCAGAAGAGATTGTTCTGTTAACAACTCATCAAGAAAGAAAGAAAAAAAAAGATAAACAGGATTAACTGTTTACTTTAAGTGAGCCGAAGTCTGGTTGTTTTTCCGAAGAAGAACACAATGTACTGTTGTATCTGGTTTCCAGAGTGGTGTTTATCATAATTCCTCGTGCGGCGGTTGGTAGAGTGCTGGGAAGGCTCTCCGCCCACTCGCAGCTCGCTCCCTTTCCCTCTCCCATTGAGGCCTCCGGCCAGGACTGCGAGATGGAGCGAGCTGTCCTGTGTGATCTTTACTGCCTGACATGAGCTGACATTGACCCAGAATAAAATAACAGGGGCCGTTTCCTAGAACTCTCGGTGGACTGCTGAGAACTGCTACCATAGCTCTTGTAAACACGCGACGCGCACACACAAACACGCTCCCTCTCCCTCATTTAGAAACACACCTAGGAAAGGCAGCCGCTGCTGGAGAGTAAAGAAAACAGCGTGAGTGAAAAACACAAACAGCAGACCCTGCGAGAAAGAGTGGAAAATTGCCTTTCTGCCAGGGAAGGAGCCCCAACATGGTTTCACTTCTGCTTTTCTTCTCTGCTCTTTATTCTGACATTTATTTCAATGAATATTATATTTTTGTGCTAGTTCGGTGGGATGATGTGGCATTGAAACAGCAGAATGTCTTATTGAATACAGACGCAGCTCTGTAAGAAATCGAGCACTGTTATAATATTTCATTTACCTTTCACGTGCACTGGGGAAGTACATGTGCAATGCTATACTACCAAGAATGTGTTCTAGGATGTTCTGTGCCTGCTGGAATGGGCAGTTATTTTTTTCAATACTCACTTCATGTTGGTTTGGTTTTTGGGGTTTGGTTGGGGTTTTGTTTGTTTATTTTTTAATAAAATCTTCTAGGATCCCATTCACGGTCTGTGTGGTTCAGAAGTAAATCTGGTGAATCCACAAGTAATACGGTCTTGAAAGATAAGGGACCCCGGTACCGCTGCTACAGTGTTCTTGCTTCATTCCAGATGATGTAAAGCCCTTGCTGTAGGTTTTGCAAGGGGAGTTGAGAGTTCTCTAAGCCCTGTAGCATGGAAGAAATGGGTTGATATTGCAAGGAAGCGCGCTCTCTCTCTCTCTCTCTTTCTACACACATACATAAATATGTACACAATACATACATATATATAGCCTCCTCCCCCAACTCGAATGGGATCTAGCACACAGAATAGACTTGGTGGACCTGCCCTCCTAGATACAATCATATTATTCAGCTATTGCTTTCAGATCACCCTTTGAAGACAGGACTTTTATTCTGATTTTTACGTATAAGGAACTGAGGCGTGGAGGAAACATAGCGCAGCAAAGATGATGTGAGATGTTGCCAGAACCAGGAACTGAATGCTGATTTTCTTGGAAAGGAGGGTGCTGAGCACCTTGCAAGAGAAGATCTTTTGGCAGCACCTCGCCAACTGTTGGAATTCTTGGATGCCAAAACAATAATTACAAAGTCTAAAGATTAAAAAAATAAACAAAGAACCCCTCCTCAGATTCATAGATAAGTACTTTAAATGACTGGGTGGTAATTACATGTTATATTTGGAACATGATTTTTCTGTTGGAGATCACCCATAAGAAAGACTTGCAGTTTTCAGCTGAGCCTGTAAGTTCCTTAAATGTACAATTTTACTCTTGATTAGTAAATCATGACGTACAGGAAAATAATATTTTCTCTTAATTGTATACTGAAATAACCAAGGGATTGTAATGGGATTCCAAGCTGAAGTAATGGTACATTGAGGAACCTGAGGAGTGTGTGCATTGGGTTTTTTTTTTTTACCAACTGCAGTTAACAGCATATTGAGTCTGAAACAAGCTGGGATGATCTGATATGCTTGCTTTTTTGTTACCACCCAAAATTGTTTTTATTTACCTAACAACCTGTATGGAATGGTTCTTAGCAGAAGGACCATAAATTACGTGCAGTGTAGTGTGGAGAGCCCTGGGGGGATCTGGAGGGAGGAAGGCTTTACTGGTCTGTTGCGGCTGAACCTTTATACAAACTTTTAGGCAGTACTTAGGAAGTTATTTTTCCTTAACTTTCTGTGTTTCACTATAAATTTTTACTTACATGGCATAATCACCTTGGATTTAAACTATTAATACAGAACAACTTCAATATTCATTTATGAAATGGAGATAAGTGAAGCTACCGGATGATACTGCAAAGGTTTCTCAAATGCAACTCCGTAACTGTTTGAAATTATAGCTCAGGCTCCATATTGCGTTTGAGTGGATGTCAGGAATGTTTTTTAATGGTTTTAAATGTTTTGTTTACTTTTGAGTAAAATTCTGTGTACAAATAAAACACACACATCAGCAGTTTAATTTAAAAGTGCACTTAGAGACAGCGTCAGCTGGGGAGTTCAAAAAATTCATTTGGTGCCGCATGAAAACTTCATAGAAGGAATGGTTTCTGCTGAAAAATTGTCATGTGTGAAGCTGTGGTTGTCATTGTGAGTATGAAAAGCTGTCTGCTTTTTGTGCTACACCCGTTCCTGAGATGTTGTACATAGTTCCCACCAGGCAGGTAGTGTTCCACATTTTGAGTGGGAACATTTCCAGTGCTGTGGAGCTCCATTCTCGACATGCATGTTGCACGTTAAGAAGGTGGCCCTGCTGATACATTTGGCTCGTAGAAGGTCTCTACCTGCGCACAAAAGTGGTTTCCCACAGAAGTGCTGCTTCTTCAGGTCATAGGCAGAAAATAGTAGGTGGAAGGATTAACCTGAATGGAGAAATGGAAAAAGCAATCAGCAGTCAGAGAGATTCATAAAAGGCCTTGTGGAAGTTGCGTTTGATTTTCCAGTTTGTATCGAAGTAAGTGACTATTCAAAGTAAAAAAAAAAAAAAGGCAGTAGTTATTTTATAACCTCTCTCTTTCTCCTTTTTTTTTAACATATGTACACAAATGTAAGGAAAAACAAGGAAAATGCAAAATGATGGGCTTGGTATAGTTACTGCAGCAAGTTATTTGCAAAGTTTGTTATATAAATATTCTGTTGCACATATGCTGAGAAGTGCCTGCAAAGAAGAGAGTCCTTTCTGAGACTGGGGAGGCCTCTGCTGCATATTTGCTATTTGAGATGCTGAGATAAGACTTGCTCATTTCCCTGGTGATACTCCTGTCACATCTGCCGTTTCCACCAAGGGACAATGCAGTGTCCGCTTCTGCCAGGACAGCCCATCTCTCGCTGGAGTGTCGGGTGTTCACCGTGTGTGCTGTTCCCACCCTGCCAGGGCCAGCACTCCTGAACTGCCTTCTCCTTTCTTGCCTGCTGGGGCCTTCCACAATTGCCGAATAAAAACATGCATGATCACAAACGCTGCTTTTCCGTAATTTTAAACCTCCAGTTTTCGTAGCAAATGATTGCTGTTTTGGTTGTCTCAGTGCTTCAAACCAGAGCACCAGCCTGGGTGCTAGAAATGGCTGCATTTGGGGAGCGTTATGACCAGGATTCTTCTTTGAGCTTGACATTCCCCTTGTAAACTGGAAGCCCCAGTGCTCGTGTTTTCCTCTGTACCTGTGTACGTCTGCAACTCATGCATAGAAGGGGCTAGTCATCATCATCATTAATTTTTATTTGTATCATTCAGTCCCCAGTTATGCTCTGTAGAGCTTCACTCGCTGTTTAGTGACAGCAAATGGCATGGATTTTAAGCAGAAAACTCTGAATCTTGTGTCTCCCTAAAGGAGACTACAGCAGGTATGTACTTTCCAAAGGGAGCGTGAAGCAGTTTGTGATCTGGTGAATACGGTGCTTTTAAAAGGAAAATCCTGCTGGTGTTACAAGGGGGTGGGAGAGATGGATGGTCGTCCCTGTGGGTTTAGACCTGTGCCCTGAGCTTTGATTTTTCAGAGATAATATGGGTACGGTGAACACAAGGAGTACACAAGGTAGGGATAAATTAAATCCCAGTAGGGTGGTGTCCTGCAGGTTACAATTTGAATCTGAGCCATATTAGCAGGAGTTAATCAGCTCCACCTTGAGACTTGACCAGACAAGTTGCTGAATCGGAGTTGTGTAGGTAGTGTTGTGCCTCTGGTGATTAAGGGAGAGGGGGTTTTTGTTTATGTGTGTTTATGTACGTGTGCTTTATGCCTCTGCTAGGACCGCACCTCAAAGAGATAAGAAGTCCTTCTGACAAACAAAGCAGCAGCAGCTGTCTCTTGGATGGCTAAGATAAAGGATGAGCAAATATCAGCGCTAATACAATTCAGTTGGTTTTCAGGCATCTTCCCCGTTCCCTCCTTGCCCTCCCTTCCAAAGAAAGAGTAACTAATGAAGTCCCTGCTGAGCACTGCGAAGGCGGTCGCATTTGCCTGGCTGTCTTGCTCCTCATGCTGTACTGCACAGCTCAGCTAGTCACGAAGAAAAGCTGCTGTGGGCCACATGGTTGTCCTCCTACCCTAGGGTAAAACAGTTATTTGTTAGTTAAGATCCGTTCGTGACAAATTTCTGCTGCTTGTTTTCGCAGACTCAGTAAAGGCAACCCCTGCGTCATCGGTCAGTTCTGGCCTCCGTGCGCTCTCATCTCCTCTGCAGGCAGATCTTCTTTTTCTTATTCTTTTCCACTAGCCACTGGGCTGGCTGGAGGAGACCAAAGCTGAAGGGTTTTGTCGCCCTTACCTCTCCAGAAAGTCAGCTGCCTGACATGAGGCAGCAGTATGGAGAAATACAATTTTTCATGCATAAAAAAAGTAATAGTAAAAGAAGGTTTTACCCTTTACCCATGAGGAGTAAAAAACTAGGAGAAGGGCATGGCAGAGTAATCCTGTAATCCTCTCCAGATTTCTACAGGGAGACATTTTGTCCTAAAGATCAGCACAGTCATAGAAATAACGCAGAGTAATCAGTCTCATCTTCCCCCAGCCCCCATCCTTGCTCCTGGCTATTAGCAAATTAACAAAATCTTCCCAAGCTTTTGCATGAGACTTACTGTGTCATTACTTTTTTTTTTTTTAAAAAGGGGGGGAAGGCTAGTCTCTGCCTTGCTTCTTATCATTCCCTATCTTTGCCCCCTTTGTTATTACCAGTGAGTCATACTTCACTTTTTCCTTAGTCTGCATCTCCCACACTCACTCCTCTACTGGTTTTCCTGCCACCCCTCGCTTCTGGAGTGAATCCTCTGCTCCTTTGCATGAAAATTCAGTTTCCAAAACCGTATTCTAAATTCAGATCTTATGCAGGGTTGCATTCTATTGTCCCAAAGAAAGACATTGCCCTTATTTCCTCTCTACATGAATACTGCTGATAAAAATGGAGATGTTGCCCTTTTTTTTAACAGTTAATTTCTATGCATACTGACAAGGCATTGGTAAATATATGTTTTAGCTGATAAACTGATTCAGTACAAACACCATGTTTTATGTGAAAAAAAGTGTTTATGATGGCTATGCACAAAACATAAATACTGAATTCCTGGGGGCAGATACTCATTTTGGATTTGCAGCTTGTCTCGTAATTCAGGTGTGCATTTCTACCCTGGTAGCAAGTTTCAAAGCGGGGAAAAATCAGGGGACAAACTGTTGCTTTAATCACAGTTAGACTTGCTGCTAAAACTTAATTTGCAGGAGTATTTGCTGCAATATGAGAGCAACAGTGTAACATGGGAAAATAATACAAACGCACTTTTTTGGGGAATAAAGTGAAATCAAGGGAAAAAACAATGCTGGTGAGGAAGTTCTGGCCATGAATCAATAGCCTCTGAAAGCGACTAAACTACTGTTAGTGATGCTAACAGCGTGTGCAAAATCCATAAGAACAGAACTGGTTTCAGAGAATCAGAGAATAGTTTGGGTTGGAAGGGACCTTTAAAGGCCATCTAGTCCAACCCCCCTGCAATGAGCAGGGACATCTTCAACTAGACCAGGTTGCTCAGAGCCCCGTCCAACCTGGCCTTGAATGTTTCCAGGGATGGGGCATCTACCACCTCTCTGGGCAACCTGTGCCAGGGTTTCACCAACCTCATTGGGAAAAAATTCTTCCTTATATCTAGTCTAAATCTGCCCTCTTTTAGTTTAAAACCATTACTCCTTGTCCTGTCACAACAGGGCCTGCTAAAAAGTCTGTCCCCAAACATGAGAGTAGTTCTCCAAATGCATTGGTGAGCCTGATGTGCGCTTCAGCTGATTTCATAGTAGTCTTTTTAAGTAGGAAAATCAGTTGTCACTCATCATTAAATATCTATAGCATTACCTACTAAATTGGTGTGAGACAGATCAAATTGACGTTGAGAATATTTCAAGTTTTTGTCATCATTCATTTGTACTGTTTTAAAAGTGTGCTGAAACAGGGAACATGCGTTCGGGAAGTTCTCTTCATAGCGTTAGTGTGGGATGTTCCTCATCTTTTAGTCTGAAATTGGGCATCTGAAGGTTATTTGAGAAATTCTGTCTTCCAGCTGAGTTGAATATATACCTTTAATGTTAAATGCGTGTTGCAGGGACTTTGTGACTACCTTTTGGATACTGTTAGAAAAGTGTAGTGTAGTGGATGTCTGCTCACATGTACAGTTCTAATAGAACAAAAGTACTTGGGGTCTGGTGCTAGAGGTTCTGCTGCTCTGTTTCTTCATGATGCCAATAATCGTGAATGCATTACTAGTGTGAATGGGAATATTAGTGATATAAGCCTCAAGTTACACAGTTCTTCCTTTACTTCTGTGTATCGAGCTTGGTCATACGATGACCATTCTCCCATCATATGACCTGGGATGTTGTGCTGCATACACTAGGCAGCTGGAGTGGGGAGCCTCAGCCTCCTAATCCTGCCTGGAAAATACATCTTTGTCTAGAAGTAGTACTCCATGTAAATACGAGTTTACTTCTATGGAGTTAATTTTCAAGGAGCTGATCTGATGATGATGACAATTATTTGGCTACAGTATTTTTTTGGTTAGATCAGTTTACTGTCTTAGCCATTGATGCTGCCACCACAAAGGGATGCAAATACGTGGCCAGGGATGCGGGGAGTTGGGACTCCCATGTCTGACAGCAGCTATCTCTTTGCCTGGCTTAAAAGGACTGGGAAAATGCACCTGTAGTGACTGATGTCTTCGGCACCAACCAAGCTAATTTTATTTGGGCAATTATCATGTCCCAGAAGAGTTAATATGAGCCTGGTGCCAGCTAGTCTGAGACTTACTTGTGTTCAGTTATGTCTCACTAAAGATATGAGAAATTCCAGTGATCAGTTAAGAGACTGCTGAACAGATCTGAGACGCAAACTCAGTTGGCCCTTGCTTGCTCCCAGATACAGAAGCCTAATTTTTCACAATTAAGAGTCACTGAATATTTTGTTAACATAGGCAAAACTGTTTTCTTTGTTTTTTCTGTTCCCCTCAATCTGATTTTCAGAAATGTCCAGAGCGTATTAGGTCTGTTTTTCCAAACAAAACAATAGCATGAGGAGTTTTGATCAAATCAGTTAAAACTCAGGAGAATTTTGAACCAACTGCAAGGTCCTAAAATGGAAAGTGACTGGCCACCATAGGTTTTCTGCTTCTGGGCTGTCATGTTCATAGCACATCAGTCTTTATTCTATTGAGCTTGAGATGGTCTTGTGGTATGAATCCAGAAGGCATCTCATGGATTGTTCTGCACAGAAAATGGAAAGAGAGATATAGCTGTTGAAGACACAGGTTTGTATTGTTAGGACAGTCACCTGCTTTCTAGGCTGGTGATGTTCCAGAGATGAGAGTATGTATCCTTCAAGCCTACATATCACGACAGTGTTTGGTTTCCTCCTGTTTGTCGTTGCTCAGTGTAGAAGCAGCGATTCATGACTCTAAAGGACTTAACCTTGGCAGGCTGTGGAGGAATTGTACCAAAGCTTTCTTTGCCTGGTGAAGACTCTGTTCGTGTGGGACTCTTGTAGCTAGAGATATGTAAAAAATACAGGAGCCTTCATTTGTTTTTAGTCCTACTACTCCCTGCTCCTCAAAACCAGCACCAGAATCTGAAAAATGAGGACTCTCAGCTGGTGCTTGCACAGATGCTGATATCTGACAGGTTTTGGGGTTGTATCATACGTTGAATACAGCCCTCTTAAGGGTGTAGGCCAAAGTTAGACAGTTCATAATGAACAAGGAAACTGTGATTAATGGTATTCCATGTGCCTAAGCTTCCCTGCAAAGAAAATACATGGATTTCTTCCAGAGAAATGCAGAAGCTCCTTCCATTTAAAATGTATTTTTTAAAGATATGACTACTGTTGAATGCTTTCAGGATGCATATATGTAATATGATGTGCTCCAAAAGCAGTTGGAGTCGGCTCGCTGTGAGCAATGGTGGTACTCTGGAGATGGTAGTTTTGGCATGTACCTTTGACATTAACTGAATTCTACCGCCTAGTGCACCCCTGAGTTTTATTTAGAAATAAAGATGTGTGTGCTACCCTCAAAGGTAATTTTTGTCTCCCTTTGAAAAGTTTCCATGTTTAACTGCCTCTTTCTGGGGCAATTAAACCGATCTTGTAGACAGCAGCCTCCTTCTTCCAGCACAGCATGACTCATGCTATCGTGGCTGCTCATCTCAGGTGAAGAATCTTGTGAAATGCATTTTTGACTATTTAAATGTATGACATCCACTGATTTTGCCTTATCTGCTATGATAGTAATATCTTCTCAAAATGCCAGCCAGTTGGTTAAGCAATACTTCCCAGCCCTCCAGCCCCTACTTCCATAGATTACTTTAATCAAATTGTTTGTTTAGCAGGTTCTTTAATTACCTCCTTAAAATAGATCCTCTGGGCTCCTTCATACCCAATATTGAATATATTAATATGCAGTTTCTTGTTTGTTTTTTCAAAGAAAAATTGACATTTCATTCTTTTTTTGCATCCTCAGGACTTTTTAAAAAAAGTTACGAGAAGTGTAATGCTTGCTTTGCCAGTTTCAGTGTTGGTGATTATTACTTGTGAAATATGTTGCTTTGTTTACTTCTAAGCAGAATTTTTAAATTTATACACATACACTTCTGCATCATTGCTCTGTCTGCATTGGAGAATTCACCTCAAGTAAGGCAAAAACTCAGACTTCTTTCGTTGTAAGTACATAAACCACATAGTGCATAGCAGTTAATTTACCTAATCCCCAGTGCAAGCCTTTTACACTTTTTTTCAGTCGTGCTTCTCTATTTCATGGCCCTGTTACCTCCTGAAAATATACACAAGAAAACATTTAATGATGTTGGTTTTGTTTATTGATACATTATTTGGTAGGAATTCTCCAGATACTGTAGAGCATCAGCCCTGTCCTGAAGCTTGTAATATAATTTTCAGCAATTTGCCTACTAGTTTGTTATGAACAGAAGCCAATGAGTAATGGGGGAATGTTTTGCAGGTTATGCCTCCTTGTCCAGGATGCCTATGGTATGTTCAGTGAAGTGCAGTTGCAGTCCCTGAGTTCTGCAGATGACATTGAGCAGTATTGCAGGAGATGGGAAGGAAGATTCTGCCGCTTAGCTGGAATGAAAATTTTGCAACGAACTACAAGAGTAAGGTGAGAACAATTCATGGGAGAATGTATTGCGTGCTGTGGCAGGCAGAGGGGATCTGCCTTTTTATTTATTTCTGTGATTAATATTCTTTGGAACAACTGAATCTGACTTTGTTCAATTAAATGTCCCCATTGCCATTTTTGGGGCATCCAATAGTGCTTAAGCCAACCATACTCCAAAATGAGCATAAATAAGCTAACACACAAATACACGCTTAGCAGAGAAGGGAAGAAAGAAGAATTACCATATGCAATATTTCATAAAATATGAGTGTTTTCATTAGTTCACCTCCCTTTCATTGCAGAACTGTTTACTACAGCATGTTTTTCTACAGTGCTGCCCAGTATAACTTGAAGTTTCAATCACAGACTTTCCCCTAGTATATGAGAGCTTAATTCAGTTACGTCTGTGTGGTTTTGGAAGCACAGTTTATGTTTGTTTAAAAAAAATTTTAAAACCTTGCAAATTGTAAAGCCATTCTTATTTCAGAATAAGAATATCCACACATTTATAGGAAAATACCCCCAGATAAGTAACAAGTTGACTTATGGTACCTCTCAGATTTTGCTTATTCTGTGATTCCTTTTACATTCTTTGAATAAAATAAAATAATTAAGAAAAAAATTAAATAGATCAAGTATCTTATGGAGTATCTTTCTAAGGAAAGTGATACAGTGTTCATATGGGGACCTATATAAATATAATTAGATTGATTCAATTCCCAACTTCATTTATTCATACAAGCATCCGATCTAGATAAGCCTTTGCTATTAGAATGGCTATGATATTTCTGCTGACACTTTTTTTTCCTGTTGAGAAATGCTGTTTCATCAAAACCAGAATGTTTCATGGAAACATTATCTATTTTGGAGACAACTTTGTTGGGAAGATTTTTTCAGGTCCGGAGGGAGTGAATATTCTCTCTCTCATTCTCATTTCATGAAAACTTTCAGAAAGTCTCATTTTTGTTTCATATTGGAACAAAAACAAATTTCAAAGCCTTGAAATGTTTAGCAAAATGGAATAATTGTTTTCCAGCCAGCCCTATTCAGTATGCTTTTCTTTTTATGTATTTGCAGTGTTAATTTTCAGATCCTTTGGATTTCAAGCCTACTTGCATTTTTATGGATCTTTAATAACAAACACATCTTCTTATTTAATTATTCTGTTGGCTTTTTTTTCAAGTTACATTTTTTCCAAACAAATTAAATAATGGCTTTGGAATTCTGGATACAAATGAAGTTTTACAACTGGCTGCTGGTGTTTCCAGTACTCTGCCTAGCTAATAAGAGACAGACTTTTTCTAATGTAAATTCTGTTTCAAAGCAACAGTAACTTACTTCTGGCTATTCTGAGGACGATTAGAAGACACACTGCTGAAAATGCTGGTGGCTCAGCTGGAGCTGTGCTGGTGGTAACCCTGCTAGGAAACATTAAAAGAAAAAGGCTAGTGTAGCTTCGGGGACAGTGCAGTGGTTAAAACGTGATTTCATTGTACAAGATGGGTGGGTGGGGGAATTGTTCAGGGATTTTTTTCCTAATTGTTTTAGCCTAAGTTCTGCTTTATAACTTGTTATTACTTTTAAGTGTTGGGACACGTTTTGTGTCATTCTAGGTGTGATGGAAACCACAGTAAAGCCATAGCTGAAACGAATATAAGGGAGTACTTATTCACACAGAGCATAATTAGACTGTAGAACTCATTGCCACTGGATAAATGGGTTTCCAGAGCTAGTGGTATATCCAAGCACATGATGGGATATGCCTGTGAGTGCCCAACCTTGGCTTGCAGCACATGAGTGAATAAGAACTATGTGGTCTGTCCTGCAAGAAAAACTGCTGCAGTTTTTTTTTCTTTTTTTGAGACTGCCAATTACTTTTTGGAAGGAGATGGTTTTTAAACTGTTTGTTTCCTGGAGTCTGACGGTGGCTTTTAAAATGGATAAAAGGGAATAAAATGTAGGAAGTAAGAGGGAAAAATCATGACTCTTTTTTTGTGCCTTTAAAACACATGATCTGGAGAAAGCCAGGAATGGCTAATAAGATCCCATATGTGCATGTTGTCCCACAGTCACATGGATTGTAATCTCTCTTATAGAGACACAGTGCTTTCTCAGTCCCTCCAGGAGACAGAGGAGATTTTAGTTTAACTGATACAGAAGTTCCCAAGCTTTTTGCATCAATGGACCACTGTTATTGTTCAGAAAATTTTCCAGGCCATCATCTATCCTCATCATCAAGTAAAATCACTGTGTAAGCTGAAGATGCATTTCAAGGACTAAAAGCCTATAATAAAGGGTATTTTACATCCAGGTGAAAACCTGACTGTAAACCTGACTTGATCTTTGGAATGAACCTGTACTGTAAGATGTGCTAAAGAAACTAAACCCATTTCTTCTCCCAATAAGAAAAAACTTGCGTTCCAAAAGAAAAGTGGCGTAAGAACTTACACAACCATGTCCTGTCTTGACCAAGATCAACACTGTGTGAAATTAGAATTATTATAATCTCACATTGAGAGAAACACTGTTAATGTTGAATATTGTTTTTGAATACCATATGCTTTAACAACTATTAGGGTCTTGTGTTAGGTCATTTGAAGGTTTTTCAGTGCTTTAGGTGGCTTTCAGAACAAGTCCCATACCCCACATAAAACTGTTGTGGTTTTGGCTGGGATAGGGTTAATTTTCTTCCTAGTAGCTGGTACAGTGCTGTGTTTTGGATTTAGTATGAGAATAACATTGATAACACACTGATGGTTTTAGTTGTTGCTAAATAGTTGCAGTGTTTATACTAAGCCAAGGACTTTTCAGCTTCCCATGCTCTGCCGACAGGGAGGTGCACAAGAAGCTGGGAGGGGGCACAGCCCAGACTAGCCAAAGGGGTATTCCCTACCATATAATGTCATGCCCAGTACATAAACTGGAGTTGGCCGTTGGCTGTTTTTGTATATTCCATTATTATTATTATT
>NW_010548137.1:0-1996 GCF_000687285.1 Phaethon lepturus | reverse complement strand
ATGGACTGAATAGAGGAGGTCGATAGGATGTTATGTCGTACTGTCATGAATGAACTAGTTAAAAGGTGGGACTAGCTGAAGCATTCATGACGTTGGAGGAGTGATACCCTTGAACTGACCGACTTTTACCCATTTTCTTCTATGGTGTGATAGGCCTGCTGCGGTGTTTTCTTCAAAAGTTTTCCAGCATCTCTATCATCAGAGGTGTTTTGGTTGTTGTAATCGGCCGTCGTGCTGTCCGTCAGAGGCCGAACAGAAGCTGCCTTTCTCCAAGGTGTTTGTTCACATTTCCTTTTAAACACTCTGTAAATACGTAACCTGTAGGAAGCTGAGGTACTTCGCCCCAAAAGCTTAGGATGAATTTATATGTGAACAAGTTCGTGTATTGACAAGTCTTGGTAGAGATGAACGAAGACGTCTCGTGTACAACCTGGCAAAAGCAGTCGTTCTAGGCTCTGATTATCGTTCAATCATTTGGCGTGAAAAATACTTGAGAGCCACATACTGCTTCCGAGCTGCACATCAAGTGGCTTGGGATTGCGCAAGCTGGAAGAAGCGGTGCTGCTGCATTTACGCTCACTCTCAGTGGCAAGAATTATGCCAACCGCTTCTGTGACGCTCTGCAAACACACCTTTTCCCAGTAACACATGCTGTAAGAGGCACACATTTGTTTGCAAGAACTTCCTGTTAGGTGCGTACATTGTAAAATGGACTGCACTCAGTTGAAGTCACGTTCTCCAGGCTGGGGAAAACCGATAGCGAACACTAAAACGATTTTCGTACTGCATTAGCATACAAGCATACAACATCATTATTGAAATGCTGGTCCGTTGTGCCTGTCCTATTACATTAGAAAGAACGTGTACATGTAGCTACGTCACACAGGCAAGCTGTGAGTTCTTCCCTCTTTGACTGGACAGGCGTTCTGGAAGGACGATAACCCTGCTACGTGTTAGCTCTATTGCGATATCACCCCTTAGCCTGTGAGCAACCTGCTTTGAGCCCTATAAAAAAACCCCAAAACCAACAGCAGCAACAATAAAAATCAAAAAAGGCTGGAGTCCCGAAGAGCCTCCACGGTAAACTTACGCAGGTCTCAATGGAAGATGAGAACAAGGGAAATGGGGGCAGTGCCTGCTCTGTAAGGCAGTTGACAAAAATATGACCGTTACATAGAAAAACCTGATATCACGTTGGTGCTTTTGGTGGATAACTCTGTAGGTAGTGTAGAGATACATGCTTTCTTACAGGATGAAAACATGTCATATAAAAGGTGGTTCATGTGAAAAAGTGAGATTCTTCATATTAAACTGTGTTGGTTTCAGTGTTCAAGGTGTCAGAGTAACTGGAGGAAGTTTGTGTTTTGCCTTCTCATACCCTGGAGCACAGCCATTCAGGCGTCTGTGGGCAAAGCTACGGAAGGTATAGGCAGGCCTTGTGATGCACAAGAAGGCGGCAGAGGATCACAAAACATTGCTTTGCTGTCGGAAGTGCCTTCAGGAGTTTGTAAGAGACGGCACAAACGTTCTGGGTGCAGACTCAGATATCAGCGATGCTCCAGGTGCTGCCTGAGGTGACTCGTTCAAGGGGAAGCAGACCTTCCTTGCTACCTGTCTGTCTTTCCTTCTCTCTCTCTCTCTCTTTCTCCCTCTTCGGACATAAGGATTTATCTGCCAACAGAGGTATCAATCTCCTTAAGCAAGGCTGAGATTAGAGGTCACTCCGGTACTCAAGGGAAAGCAGGAGTAAGAGGGGGAGCTGTGTATTTACTGTAGGATAACTACCTTTAGAATGCCTCTTCACTTCAGATGTCTTGTCTTATTTAAAAATATCTTTTTTTTTTTTTAAGTTACAAGTGTTTATTAGCAATTAAAAACATGAGACACATCCTCTTTTAAAATGTCACAAACTTTTGTTTAAATCGGCTGTTGGATTTCCATGGCAAGGGTTTGGTAGCAGAGGGTCTGCAGGGATGGCTTCTGTGAGAAGCTGCTA
>NW_010548136.1:100937-124567 GCF_000687285.1 Phaethon lepturus | reverse complement strand
GTCTGTTGGGGTGGGCTCCGCTCGCATGAGCGATTGCTCAATCGCTTAGAAAGTTTTAATGAAGGGTGAAAACTGAGGGGGTGACCGGCGATTTACAAGGATGAAGCCGGTAACAAAATAATAGGGCGGGTGTCAGATACAGCGCGGCTTGATGAGGGTGATAGCGCTCTTAATTGCGTTGCCATGTTCTGGTTAACTTTGCTCTAAACCGTAAAGTTTTAGGGCCAGGGAGGCTGGGGGAGGAGGTTACTGAGGGTGGTTGTGGAGGGGGGGTCGTGAGAGAAGGCGGCTGAGCAGTGGGAAAAGGTGGGGGACATGGATACGGAAAGACCCGAAGAAAATTTACTGTTGCTTTGTGCTGCAGCTGCATTTTACTCGGAGCAACGTGTGCCTCTTGTAGGTTAAGTGGTTTAACACAAGTTGAGTAACACGCCAGAACTCGATCTGTTTTCCGTGTTTAAAAGCCTGTGGTGATGGTGAACTAAAGCTTCGAGTTTTCTGGCTAAGTAGCTGCAGATTTTTGAGGCTCGCTTGCCCCTCTCTGCCATCTGGAAACCATTTTCAAAGGCTGCAGCGCTGCAGTCAATGCCAAGCTGCCAGGGAAAACAGCAACAAGTTCTTCCTGCGATAACGGATAGCTTGCAGCTGGAGCAGCCCAGTTGCAACGCTTCACTGCTTGTGTTTCACCAAATATCGACAGTAATAGATTAATTTGCTGTTTCCATGCCCCTTAGTGATGTGCGCATATGGGTTAATTGTCCTGTTAACTCCATGGGGTGTCCCATAAAATCAAGGACATCAGTTAATCATCCTCCTGTGGATGAAGGCTTCATAACCCCTGCTAGCAAATCATCAACTCTGGGCTAGCTGTTGTCCTCCCACTGGTGCAAGGGCTAATATTTCTTTGAACATTAACAACTTCTTGGTTAACGAGGAGAAACCGAAAGCTGATCCTATGTGGGCTTCGTTGTGAATCAGCTCAGTGACCGAAGCTGTGGAGGAAACTTGCTGGCTGGGATTCCAAAAGCAGATGTGTTTATAGCCCTGGGATCTCAACCGCAGCACCTCCCTCCTCTGGCTGCAGCTGGGCTGGTGGTCCCTAACTCACCCCAGCTGCTTCTTACCTGTGCCCCATCCACACAGTCCCAGCTGGGGGCTTTCTCAGATCTGCTGTTGGGGCTGTTTGTATGCGGGCTCCTAACCCACTATGGTTGTAATGGGCCTACCAGCAGCTTCACCCTGGGCAGTAACTCGCTTTGAAGCGGCCCTTGGGCTATTCATGTAGCTGCGTAAGCTGGCAGCCTCCTGGGGAGGAGAAGGCTCCGGCAGCTGGGAGGTATGGCAGCCTCTTGAGCTGGTGGTGATATGTGTCCAGAATCAAACAGGTTCACTAGAGCCTTCATTGCATCTTCCTTCCATGCAGCCCAGCATCAAGATGGGCAGTCCCAGCTGGATGACTACTTCATCTAGAACTTGGGACACTGCTGCCACTGGAGTCAGTGTCAGCCCTTCTTTGATGCTTCTTCCTTCAGTACTGTGACGTTCCTGGCTATGTATTTCTGTTGTTTGTATGTCTGCGATTTCTGCGTTAAGGGGATATTGCAGGCCAGCTTGCTCGGTCTTACAGGTCAGTGAGTGGAAATTCAGTTCCGGTCTGAACCCAAGCCAGTGCCTTTTGCATTCATTCTACTTTGAAGTACCAGGTCAGCTCAGCTGTAGGAGCACCTGAATTTGAATAGGTGAGATTTCCTAATAGTGCTTGTTCAGAGCACTTGAAAACCTCTAGAGGAACGCGGACTAACAATAACGTGGTGTTCTGCAAAGTTTTGCAGGTACATGTGCACGGGATGCGCTCAGAGAGTATCCAGAATGTGGGTCCCAAGTATGGCCCATTGCAGGAAGGATAAGTTTATATGTTTTTATTTCCCAGCCAAAACCAGGACACGGAAGAGTTTGTGTCCTTGAATTTCTGTCTCTTGGTGCTGTGGAAAGATCCTCTCCTGCCATCTTGGCAGGAGAACCCGATGGAGGAGGAAGCTTGATTGTCTGAATGGGATGAGTGGGGTGGTTGCTGCCCATTGCTGTGGGGTACATTAAATGGGTCCTTTGTCTGGTGAAAACAGTACCCAGAAGTAAATGATGCCCAGCCTTGGTAGGGAATCAGGAAAGCTGTTCAGTGTGGTTATAGTAGTCTGTCAACTACCATGAGCAATAGTGATGACAGAGTTCATTTGAGCCTACACCAAGAAGGTGGTCTTTTAAGGTTGTAGGCAAGCCTAATTCCAATATACTCCAGGTCTTGCTCTGCTTGCAACTTTGCCCATTTGGTAATCAAATGATGAGTTGTTATCCTTCCCATCTGCCTGCAGTGGCTTTGGAGGTGCTTTGGCTGTAAGGACACTTGCTACAAGGACTAAGACCCAAAAGCTGGAAAGAAGAGGCAGTAAAGTCTAGCAGCTGTGTGTGTGTGGCAGTTGTGTTTCTTGTGCAAGAACTTGCCCCTAGGGAGGTCACAACATGGAGGAGTGTGGATAATTGTGCAATCCCATCTGAAGCAGCTCTGAATGCTTTGCCTTGATCATCACTCAGCTGAGTGGAGAAAGCATATTGCAGTTATCTCAGCTGCAGATGCTGGGTGTGATTTGGGGGTTGAGTCCCTGCAGTTGCTACTATTTAAAACTTTTTTTTTTGAAGAATGGGTTGTAGGCTAGCAAAACTTGTCCAGATTTGCAACCTGGACAGCAAACCCCTTTGAAATCGGGGGGAGACCTTGTGTAAGAATTTTAACCATAGCCTTGTGGATTAACTGGAGTGTAAGAGAAAGAGATTTTGGGAGTTAAAGGATCTTTTTTTCCATTGTGAACAGAGAAAGTTTTCCTTTGAGCTGGTATACTTGTTTTCTACCCCACAACAAACAGCATAGGGGACACTTTCATTTCATTTTTTTCAAAGAACTTTCATTTCTCTTCCAACTTCCTTTCTTGCTGAAACTGTCTTGGCAGCTCTCTGAGCTCCTGAATGAGGTTTAGTAGCACTTGTGCTGCAGGTGTCAAAATAGTCTTAGCTCTCATACTGCCAGGCAAGGAGAGCTATACTGGACCGAGCTCCACAGTGCTCTTCACACAGCGAAACCGGGTTTTCAGCTTGACTCCTGAAAATGTCTTGATCATGCCTAATGTGACTGCAGTGTCCCTTTATCTCCCCTTGCACATCACTGCTGGATGCATTCTTCCAGCAGATCTCACCTGGGCAAGCTTAGTCTAAGAAGGCAGAGCTGTTCGTGGTAGGGACCCTGGTGCTGAGCCCCCAGGCGGGGCTGGGTGATGGAGGTGCTCTGCTAGCAACTAGGGTGGTGTTTTATACCCTGGTCCAAGTAGCTTGTCCTGAGGCAGGACCACAGAATAGGAGTTTGCCAAACTGACTCTGTAAGAAGCAGTGGCACTTGACTGTGGTAGAAAACTGCTGGTAAAGAACGGAAGTATCCACTTGCCCTATGGTTTGTGTTTTCCTGGTCCCTGTGGACCTACCAGCTGACCTTCCAGTGCATTGTCCTTCAGGAATGGTGGGCAATTGTTAGTGAAAATGGGAAACGGCATCCTGGTGTATGGAAGTGTCTGAACTTTGAAAGGGACTGGTGGAAGCCGCGGTATTCATCTCCAGCGGATAAATCAAAGTTAAGCAACCTTTTGTGACTTTTTAGCAGGGCCTGTTGCTATAGGACAAGGGGTGATGGTTTTAAACTAAAAGAGGGCAGATTCACATTAGATACAAGGAAAAAAATTTTCCCAATGAGGGTGGTGAAACCCTGGCCCAGGTTGCCCGGAGAGGTGGTCGATGCCCCATCCCTGGCAACATTCCAGGTCAGGTTGGACAGGGCTCTGAGCAACCTGCTCGAGTTGGAGATGTCCCTGCTTATGGCAGGGGGGATGAACTAGATGGCCTTGAAAGGTCCCTTCCAACCCATTGTGATTCCATGATCCTGCCCCAGTGGTAAGTTCAGGCTTGTTGCTGTACGTAGTTTGAGTTGCTGCACTGCTGTTGTGCTGCACAGTTACCCTTGGTGCTTTGTGTCCTGTTTCGACTTACACTGAAAATCGCTCATAAGGGTGGATGGAAGTGTGAGCCCGTATCAGGCAAGAAAAGAAAGAAATGGTGGAGCACTTGGACTTCCATTCTGTTTTGAAATAAATTTGCCCAGGACGTGAGAGCACTACAGGCTGTGCCTAAGGCTCTGCTGAGTTTGCTTCCTCTTGACACAAATACGTAACTGTATGTGATTGTGATTGTGATTATTCACACTCATGTATATTTAAATGGGAACTTCACCACTGCAGAAGCTTTTCCCTCTAGGGGAAAACAAAACCACCAAGGTTAACTGTCTCTGGAGGTGTGAAGCACAGGGCTTTGGGGATTGTAGTAGTCAATTGACATGTGAGTTAAGCAAAAAGCTGCATAAGGCAGGACTCTCAAGATGTTTTTCTTCTGCTTCACTGCATCTGAAAACTGGCTGAGCTTGTAAATGTGTGTTGCACTTCGTAAGCTGGAAGGTCCGTGCAGAACTTGATGTGCTTCATTAAGCTGAACGCAGCTTTCTACAAAGCTTTTGAATTTCAGCTGTTGATTACATTGACCTCTTCTTGAAAGTGACCTTTTGAACAGCTAAACCGAGCAGGGAGAGCGGCGTGCGAAGCGAGGGCTGTGAGGTTCCTGGTTTCTGAAGGAACAAATGGGTTGGGTGAGCTGAGAAATGAGCTGGCAGACTAGAACTGCATAACAAGTTAACTGTAACCCAAGAGCTGTGAAGCAGCTTGCACCTTGCTGAATTGGATCTGCAACATGTGGTGAACCGTTGAAATTATAGGTGACTTTTAACTCTGTACAAGAAACTTTACGGGTAAACTAGTCGTCTGTAATTAAGAGATGGAGCTAGTCAAGCTTTAAGGAGGAGTCTGTTAAACTTCCAGCTGTTCTTTTTAGCAGCATTTGTAAGAAAACTGTATGGCAGGTAGACTTCAATGATAACTGCCAGCCCTGTTGCATCACTTCATTCTTCACGTGTTGTTATCTTAATGTTCTCAGCTCCTGTGGTCTTAAGATGAAGCATTCCTTGTCTAAACCCCACTTTTCAAGGGACCGACTTGAAATGTAGTGATGCTTTGTACGAAGAGTCACTACTGCCTCCCCCAGAACAGAGTTAAATAAAACGCTCCACATTTGAGCTGGAGCCCAGCCCCAATCCAGGTCTCCTGTAAGACCTACTGTCATCACGTAACATGCCCTGTTCTCAATGTGCAAAGCATGACTAATGCTTGTTATCTCAAAGCTATGGTTTATGACCAGGTGGCACTTGGCTGTAATGACAGCTGTAAAATCCACGTAGAAATACGACACACAGGGTAGAGGTTAAAACTGAGAACTGTACCATCCAAAGTACTGTGTCCTTCATTTGAGCAATTAGGGTCCCCAGATGGATGAATGTTCTAGCTGAGGCTCCTGATATGTCTCCGCAGGGTGGATGATAAGGAGGTGGTGCTGCTCTGTGAGTTCCAGAGCTTCCCCTGCCCTAGACCTGCAGATGACTCTGGAAAATATATGGGGAATAGCAGTAGATGGGCTAACCAATGTCAACAACTGCACAAGAAAGAGGAGAGGCGCAGCTGTTAGGTGAGATCTCAGGGGAGAAAGATGTCTAAGTCTTTTTTTGTTTTTTTAGGAAAAAGCAGAACTATTTCTTCTGGTCCACCTGCATCAGCCTGGGAGCTCCACTGTGCAGCACCGGGCAGGACTTTGCATAGGGCCATTGCTCCAGCAGCAGCTTCCTGAGTGCCTGCTGTCCATGCATGCTCCTCTTGCAAGTTAGAGCATTCTAACGCAGAAAAAACTCTTATCTAAAAGATGCTGTAGAGGAGCCCAGCAGTAGTTTGATATCTTGAGTAGAAGCTAGTTCAATCTATATACTTCCCTGTTGCTTCATGTCTTGCAGGCCCAGAGATAACCTAGAACATATCCTCCATTCTTATTCCTTCCTTAACGTAACCCCTCTGCCAGATTTGCTACAGGTGCTTACGTTCCTGAAGCATTGGTACAAGGGTATTTGGGAGGGAGTAGCTAAATACATCTAAATACATGAGCCCCCCCAGCTCTCCCAGCCTGTCCTCATAGGAGAGGAAAGTCTCCAATCTGTCTCCTTAAACTGATGATAGGACTGTGCTGCTCCCTGAACTGATGGAGGGTGGATGTTGTAAGCTTTTCCAGCTCGGGCGTGCACTTACCTCGCAAGCAGCACGTTGGCTGCTCTCTGTAGCTGCTGCTTCCTTCCATTGTGTCTCGGGGCGAGCTGTCTGAGGAGCTGCGTGCTCAGGCTCAGAATAGTGCAGACCCCAGGGTTTTGGCCTCTGCCTCCTGCATGTTGGCTTCTTTCCAGCCTGGGGCTTAGAAGAAGCCTGGGAAAGGGTGTGTCCTTCAAAACAGGTTGAAATGTGTTATTGGAGACTTTACTGCCTATAAATAACACAGAGGTGGGGCAGGGGAAGAGCTTCCTCCCTGGTACAGTAGCTCCGAGTCCTCTTCTGCAAAGACCAGCAATGAAGTCCTGACCCTC
Organism: Phaethon lepturus; assembly: GCF_000687285.1. NCBI lineage: Eukaryota > Metazoa > Chordata > Aves > Phaethontiformes > Phaethontidae > Phaethon > Phaethon lepturus. Next base: position 117,966 of record NW_010548136.1, on the reverse strand, counting down.
TTGCAAGTGCAATGTGTTGCCCCAGCAATGGGCGTCCTGGCTTTATGGTAGGCAATTAAAAGCAGGTGACAGCGTAACCAGTTCTGGGAATTACAGCCTGGTTTTTGGTGGAATCATTCATGACCTAAGTGTATTAACTCTGCAGTGCTTTCTCCGAGCGCTTCTAATATCAGTTTCATTTTCAGTATTCATCCTCTGGGGCCTGTCGCTGAGCTTGGTGGGGTCAGGCTTGCGTCTCCTGCAAATCAAGTCCTACAAGCTTTATGTGTTGAGTTGACGTCTCCCTTTCAAACCTCAGCCTTTGAATCCTTTGGTTGATTGCAGTAAGATTTATCAAGGAGATGGTCTGACTACCAGCTAAGCACACCTAAGCTTCTTATTTCCTAGGGAAATAAGTTTTCCCCTTTAATTCTGTAGAAACCTGACTTGGCAGTCTGTTTTGCTGATCAGTAGCTAGTTGCTGCTGCAGCTAATTCTGCCTGGATTAAGGTTTTTATTTCCCAGAGGGGTAGAAGGCACCCGTGTTGATACACACATCTGCAGCAGAGCTGCCTGAACCCGATGTGGGGTCAGTGGATGCAAGGGAAGTCGTTGCATGCAGGAGCGTTCCGCCATGAATGGGGTGAGGAACAGCACCAAGGAACTGGGTGGTTGCTACTGTCCTTGTCTTAATTGATTATAATAATCAGAGAATTTGTTTTTTAAACAAAAGTAGACTGTGGGGCAGCATAGCTGCAGACTCGGGTAACTTCAAGGAACTATACATGTCTAGGGTAGTCAGAGCTGTCCCCTTTCTACTGCGTCAAGAAAACCCCATCATAAATGTCTACTTCTTATTACTCTGGGAAAAAAAAGTGAGGCTAGCTGTCATTGAGCTTTTGTCTTCTAGTTTTTCTGACTATTTACAAATCTGTAATGAAAGACTCTCCTCCCAAACACTTTTTTTAAGCACTTCACAGGTCATTTTCAGATGCCCAACTTCCCCCCAGCCTGGTGCTCCTCAGGGAATTTCAAGCGTATATGATTTTTATTGTCCTTGAGTGAAGAGGAAAGGCCTGGGAGTATTTTGTTTCCTGCCCTGCCCTTTCTCAGCCACGGGCAGGGTATGTGTCTCAAATTGTCACTCATCTTCCTTCCCTTTTGTTTAACTTTGGCTTTTTGTCTGCGGTAGCTGGAGCCAAGTAGGGGGAGAGTGCTAACTCATGAGGACACCAACTCAGGAAGGAGGGCTGTCGTCTCAGTGATGCTTTGTGCCTGTTTAATGGACTAGACCTGGGTCCCCTTCTCCTGACTCTTCTAGGAGCATCATCCCACCTGCCCAGCCTTTTCCTGAAATACTTTGGACCATGTGGCAAGTCTAAGTGGTCACACAGCACCTTACCTCCACGCTGCAGCAGGGCTGTGCGCCTTGGAGCAGCCTGTGTGCTTCAGGTATGGCCTTACTGAGGCTTCTTTTTCTTCTTTGTGAAGACCATCTTTGAAGCCTTTCTGAGGGAAATGCATTTCTAGTGTGAACTATTTTGCTGCTGATGTCCACCCACTTTACTGTTAATTGGAATTTAAATGGAATAATTTGGGATGAGACTGGAACAGGTTCAATGCAGGATTGGGTCCTGCAGGAAAAACCTGGACAAGCAGTCTCTATCTTCCTCTGTTTAGCAGCTTGTTTTTTCATGGTGCTTGCCATAGCATCCTGCTCTGCTACAAAGACCCCCAGCCATGGACATGGTATGTTCAGCTTTATTTCAACCCGTGGTGTCTCTGCAGCAGCAGTACCCACCACTGGGCAGTTTTGTGCTGTCAGAGACATAGTAGACTTGACACAACTCCCAAATTTGCTGCTCTTCAGAACACAAGTAGCTCTGCTCTGTGATAAAAGGGACAACTTGGTAGGCCATTGACACTAGCCATGACACTTAAACATGCTGCAAACAACCAGACTTTACACCACCAGTGGAAATGTGGGTGGAGGCTGATTTCTCTAGCTTCCCTGCTTGAAGTCAACCCTGGAGCAATTGTTCCCAGCCTGCATTCAGCTTTGAGGTTCATTGCTGCTTTTAGCCTTCAGAGATCTGTCTGAAAGCTTGCCTGTACTTCCACTGGTGTTTTCTTCCCCTTAGAAAGGTCTGGGGGAGAATATCTAAAGGTTCATGTGAATTTTACTTGCTTTGTGTGGTACTAGGACTAATCTTCTGTTTAGTGATGATGCGAAGAGGCACGAAGTGAGATCGGGAGTCCTTACTGTGTGTGTATAACATGCTTGCAGAGACTTCAAAAGCAGTGACTAGCACGTGGGTCCGTGAAGAGCACATGCATGGTAGAAAGCTGGGGGACCTGTGCTTTCCTGGCCTGTGGTGTGGTCCAGACTGCTGCTGTAACTGGGCTTGCAGGTATCTGGCGGTTCAGGAGGATCACCTGGCTACAGAGATGTGCAGCTTTTCAAAAGCCAGCTTGTTTCACAAATGGGCAAAAATGAGAGGGGAAGCAGAGTTAAAATAATCAATGCTGTGGCTGGTAGTACTGTTGGGAAGACAAGTTCCTGATGTCTCCTGGTGTAGACCCAGTACATGCTAGTCTCATTTTTAATCTAGTTGGGTGGGGGTTCTTTCACATCCTGTGCAGCTCTTTGTGCACTAAACTCAATTTTTAATTGGTTGTAAGCGCTAGAACTTAAGTATCACATATTTCTTGTTTGCTTGATGTGTGCATAAGCATGCACAACTTATCTTAAAATAAATTTTAAGAGTAGACTGATCTGTCTGAGCCATGGTAGTAAACCCATGCCTATAGCTGGTGGAAACCTGAGTTGACCCCAGTGTGTGGCAACATGTTTTGAGAAGAGCAAAGGAGACTCCAGCCTTTCTCCAACCCCAACCAACTGAGCCTGTGGCTGTACATGCTGTGGCTTGGGTCTCTGCAGGGCTTGGAAGAGGAGACTCTGAATTGCTGCTCAGTCTGGTGCTCCCAAAGCACAAAAGAAACAGTGCTGCTTCAGAGAGGGATTCATCAGCTCCTCAAATTTTCAAAGACCTGGAGCCACATTTATGTGGATTTAGCATCACCCGTAACCTCTGGGTCACAGCTACTAAACAACTCTGCTGCCTGTTTAAGCTCTGGTAATCTTGGCTGGATTTCTGGTTTAATTTGGAGACAGCCTGCTGCAGCTCTGCACAGTAAATGCCCTATTAAGCAGTTAATTATTTCTCTATAATACTAGCTTTTATCTTTAATACAACAGTTTTACTGTCTCTGATAATTACACAGTCTCGGATAACTCTCTTAAATCTAATGAGGCATGACAAGCTGTGTTCAACAAGGCACCACACCATTAACTTCATACCTCTTACTTGTCATCTTATCACACTGAATTACTGTATTTCTAGCCTGAGTGGCTGTGGGTACATAACATGTCACTTCCTATTAAAGCACTAATGAAAATCATCCCTGGTGCTCTCGCAGTCGGGCTAGTGGTCAGCAGGCTGGCCTGGTGGCCGGCAGACCCCTCCAACAGCTTCTCTGCAGCATCATGCTCTTTGCCCCATGAGCTAAGCAAGTTTGTTAGGCTTGGTTTAAATACTTCTGGCCACTCAAACAGCTTCGTTTATCCATGGGTCTCTTGCTTGTGGGTGGGTGAAATGCAAATGGCCCTTTGGAGGGTGTCAGTGATGATAGACCTGGTTTGTGCTGATGGAAGTCGTTGCTGCAGGGGTATCTCATGGTGGGATTCAGCTGGATTAAGAAAAACCAGGTGCTTTTTCTGGACAGGGATAGGACATAAACTGCTGCAGCAACACCTGGTTTAACTGGACTTGACTGCTGCTTTGTTACTCGTTCATGGCAATAGCAGATCAGGTCATTGGAATGCTGGTTTTCTGTGGATTTGAGGGTGGCAGTGAAAACTCTACACGTGCCTGACCGAAGTCTTGGGGTTGTCGGGATCATCTTCATATGTCACCCTGTCACCTTGCCAGTAAGAGAAGTACAGAGTTGTACTTCTGAAATGTCAAGGCTCTTGGCAGGGAAATTCCTGCATCCTTCCAGGCTGGACCAGGAAGGCACTTCCCAGGGGAATGAGCCCAGGCTGTCCCTCAGGGCCGATGGTGGAGCTCCAGCTGGCAGGCTGAGTGCTCAAGTACAGCTGGACTGAACAGGTCAGTTAATTCCTGTCTAGTTGCAGAACAGCGAAGAGACCTTCAGTGGAAATCAGCTGTATCCAGCCAACGTTTATTTTTTCCTTCCCAGCCTTTACAGAGCCTGCCGCTGACTGTGCTTTTGGAGGTGGGTTTGCCTTCTGGTACCTAGAGCCTGTATGAGTTGTGCTGTCAAAGCTGTGTATTTCCCCACAAGGCAGCGGCAGAAAAATCCTTGTTTCAGGTGATAACCTAAGTCATTTAGATTCCCTGTGGGTATCCTATGGGATGTCCATGGGACCAGCTACCATGGTGTGCCTGGATTAGATCAGTTCCTGGCTCTAAAAGGACAGTTTTGACTTGGACAGCAGCTGTTAGCATCTCTGCAGTTTCATTAACTGAAACACTGACTAGTGGGTGGAATGTAAATCTGGAAAGACAGCTGGATGCCAAGTTATGTTTAGAATTGTGCCGGCCTTATCAGCAGTGTTGGTGATCTAAAATAGACCAGAGATGTTGCTTGTGCCCTGTTCCTCCCACAGGCAGTAAGGAAACTCGTGTCTGTAGAAGTGCATCACCTTCTACAGAGAAGAGAGCAGGTAGAAGCACGTGGCTCTGATGTCCCTGCTTTCATCTGTGGCACTCTGGGTCCCTGTCTTCATATCCCCAACTTGTCCTGGGAAGCATCCTCATGTGCCCAGAACTGTCAACAGTGAGAAAAGTCCTTTTGGTTGTAAATTTGAAGGCAGTAGTTGATCGCCTGTAGCTGGGGAGGGGATGAAGGGGGAATAGCTGTGACCGGTGGGATGGTGCGTGTCTGTTCTGGCTTTTGGTTGCCTCTTAAAGGAGCAGAATAGGCTCTGGGGCTCCCAAGGGTAAAGACTTAGTGATGATAAAATAGATTAACCGATGGTCTGTTTGTACTTCTGCAGTCTGCATACTCCTCAGTACTTGTCAGTGATCTGCCTGGTATCGGGCACGGCTGGGATGTATAGAAGGATGTGGTGACTAACACCTGCAATATGTACTCCTGGGGTGGTTTCTCTATTGATTCATACTCGTGTGTCTTGCTGCTTTCAGGCTCCTGGTTTTGCTAGATGGCACCTCCAAAGCAGCTGCTCTGCTTGCATCCCCAGCCGGACTGCCAGGAGTTAGAGAGGATGCACTGAATTATTATTTTTTTCCATTTTCCTCAAAAAAAAAAAAGTCGCAGCTCATTATTTTTAACTGAATCCTGTTCAAGCTGGCAGCGTGTTTGGGAATTGATCGGGGCAGATTTAACCTCCTCTCCATCTTGAGCTCCTTGGTGCTGGAGAGGAGAGTGGTTCCAGCAGCCAAGGCGAGGTTGGCAACCTGGACTCCCTGGGTCTCCCTGAGGTTTGGAGGCAGCGCGCTTTGGGGGCAGGAGCTGTAATGATGATGTCTCTAGCTCTAGATGTAGCTATTAGCAACCTTACCATGAAACAAGACAAGTTCCACTGAATGCCCTTTACTTTTGGTGGGTTTTTTCCTTCTAATTAATAAATCTAATTTAGTGGAAAAGCCTCTTCCAGGTTTGCTTGTTCCAGAGCATTGGCACCTGTGGGTTTAAAGGGAGAAGAGTTGGCCTGGTAGCTGGTACTTTCTAAAATGGACTGTTAGCTGGAGTGACAGCAAAACAGTCAAAAATGACTTCTGCATGGGATGTAGTACTTGGTACCTTTCCATTAGCAGCTCCTATAAGCTCATGTAAAAGCTGGTTGAACCCAAGGAGAGCATCGTATCTGACAAACTAACTGGGACCCTCTGAAATGCTTCTGCAATGCTTGGACCCTACTCTGAGCAAAACTAGGTAAAAATCTGACTTGCTGTTATCTCTGGCTGGTGGCAGGAGAAAGCTCAGAGCAGCAGCTGCAACAGACATCACCAGAGGACTCCTTAGAGGAGGACAGACTTGAAGGGCTGCAAGGAGCAAACTCATCGATGGCCATGGGGGCTTCATTTGAAGAATCACAGAATAGTTTGGGTTGGAAGGGACCTTTAAGGCTTGTCTAGTCTGACCTTCCTGCAGTGAGCAGGGACATCTTCAACTAGATCAGGTTGCTCAGAGCCCCGTCCAGCCTGACCTGGGATGTTTTCAAGGAAGGAAGAGTTGCTTCAAATATATTTTGTAGGGCATATGGTTGGTGATACTGAAGCCCCGTGTCTCAGACTGCTGCTCTGCAGTAGTAGCCAGCGGTCATGCAGAATGCTGTGTGATGAAATAATGTTTTAATACTAGCTGGCACAAGCCTGGAGCCATGCCAGCTCGCAGGCTTCTGGGGCTTGGCACTGGTACCTTTATGCTGGAGTTGTGTGCACAGTGGTGCTTCCCAAAAGGTCCTCTGGTCCTGTTAGCTGTAAGGAGGAGATGGCTTTACTGCTCTGCTGTGACTCAAAAGCTTAACGGACTCTTGGGCCATATTGTTTCACTGTTGCTACCATAATTTCAGTTTGCCTGGAAGAATTATCAGGGCTGGTAGGTAGTGATGAACCCTCCCTAGCTTCCTTTAGGGCACTTCCCATGGCATGAAAATGCTGCTGCTGAAGGATGCCAGAAGCACACACCTACCTCCCAAACACCTCTGCTCTTCATCCTTCTGATCTGTGGGTGCATGCAGTGCCTCTGGTCAGCTTGGAGCCAGGTCCTTTGGTTTTTCTCAGCTTTCAATGGGCAAGTGCTGGGGGTCCTCCAGATTTTTTTCCACTGTTTTTGCATTGAAGTTTGGCACAGACTGCACACGTGTATCTGTTCAGCTCTGCTGGTCAACGTAACTTCTCTAATTTTCTTTGCAGTAAAACGATTTAAGGAACCAAAGGAAGAGAGGCGTCCCTGGAGGATATGGTGAGATTTTTAATTCAGAGCTTGGAAAGACCATGTATCTGTAATATTAACTTTCTCTTATACTAATCATCTTCTAGGCCCTCTGAATATCCTGCATGGCATTTGGTCATTAAATGAAATGCTCTGCTGCTGCTTCCCAAGGAAACCTACATAGAGTAGCTGGTGCTCCCTAGAAGTAAAATTCCCTGCCTAGCTCCTCCAGAAAAGCTTGTTTTTGCTGTAGGTGACTGAACCGAGAGGTTATGGTCTTCTCCAGTCTGGTGGCATACCTGCACATGGGCTGTGTCCCAGGCAGGGTGAAGTTTTGTTCTTGAATTCCATCAATCACCTTGGTGTCTGTTGACCCAGCTCAGGCATAGACTGGGCAACAAGTTTGGCTGTGTGTTGCTGTAAGGTAGCTGGGTATTGCTGTCAGCTTCAGACACCTCTAGAAAGCATCTCTGTATTGTAGGATTTACTGGCTGTTGAGAGGTGGGCAGATGGGTGGGATCAGCATATGGTTGGACTGGCTTGGTGGCACGGAGCTGCCAGGCAACGTTAGTGATGAAAAGCCTGTTAGTCTTCTCCGTTTGGTTCTTCCTCTAAGATAGCTTGGGAATTCAATCCAAGTCCCTGTGGACAAGTGCAAAAATCTAAGTTCCTGAACATCATTCCCGCACCTACTGCTGGTTGGAGAAACCGAGGCTGGGCACTGGTGGCTGAACTGCCCTTCGCTGCAGGCTGAGGCTCAGCAGTAGATCTGCAAGACTGAGCTGCTACGTGCTGAAAGAGTATCTTTTTTTTTTAAGTGTTTGGAGTTGGCCAAACCGCCCCTTTTCACCATGTAGAAATTTTTGGGTGTGATAAATGCGTCTTGGAGGAAAACAGATCCATGCAGGGACCTTCGTTTGGGGGACTTCTCTGCTGCCGGTGCTCCGGAGCACAGAGCTTTCCCCCTTTTTTTCTCCAGGTTTTATGATACCTCCAAGCAAGCAATAGGTGCCCTCTTCATCCACTTTGCCAATGTTTTTCTGTCGGATCTCACTGAAGAGGACCCTTGCTCTCTGTAAGTACACAGGTGCTTCCATTCATGTCCCACATCTGTAAAAGGAAGCAAGCCTGTCGGAAAGCGTCATACACGGCAGAAACCGATCCATTTGGAAGTACCATGTGGGGATTAGCCGTGCTGAGCTTATTTTCATGATCTGGGTTGTCTTCTGGTCTTTGCAGTCTACTGGTCTGATGGAGATGAAGTGTGTGACCACGCTTTTCTCATGATTAAAGGCATCTTGAAGCACACTGGCCAAAAGCCGCAGTAAATAGGGCAGCGGTCCCCACGCCATTGCAGCTGTTGAACGTGCCGTTTGTTCGCACACCGGACTTTGCAGTTTGGCTGGTCTCAGAGCAGTATTGAGAATGCTTTCCTAACTCGGTGGGTGAAGGCCTTTGTCCAATGTAAGGATATTTTTTTGGATATTCAGTTACACCTACCACAGGTATTCCTGTACTCCTGTTTGGGGGCTAAGCCAGACTTTGGACTGAACGTAGAATTGTCACCCTGACTTCACACCGGCCACTTTGCAGCTACAAACTTAGTTTCAGAATTAACTTCATCCTGTTTTGAGAAACTCCTCTAGGCTTCAAAATGCTGCCGAAAACCTTCTGGACCATCTCCCTTTCATATGTTAAAGTGCTGCACTGTTTCTTTAAACAGACACAAATTTTGCTGGGGCTAAATATAACCTCTAAAATGATTCATCATTTTTTTAAACAGACACTGTTTTAAAATAAACCCTTTTGTGCTTATGTTGTGCCCTTGATTTTTTTTTTTCTTAGTATGTGTGTTTTATTTCCCTGGGTTGCCTGACTTGTCATCCTGAACCAGGCAGCTTAAAACTCTAAAGCCCTGTCACAGGGTTTGAGGCTCTTGGGCTTCATGTCCCGCTCAGTATGAACCACCAGAGCCTCATGTTTGCATCTGAGTACTCTGACTTCATCAGCTGGAAACTGTAATAAGCTAGTCTGAGCCTTTGGATGTAGAAAAACTTAATGCCATGTTTTCAAAATGGATATCAAAAGCAGATTGTTATTTCCGGTGTCTTCATTCAGAGGCAGTATCAAGTTCTGCGAAAGGAAATGTTCATTCCTGTAGCTCTGTGCTTGGTATTTGCTTCATGCTGTAGAAATCTGGCTTGACCTGGCAGAAAATATTCCAGTAACGGAAAAATTGGCCAGAAAACATCAGTCTGAGTGATTTTTTTTTTCTTTTTTTTTTTTTTCCTCTGGAGTTCATTAAAATGCCAAGCCCTGGATTAGAGCTTGGACCTTGCAATCCCCAGAAGGTCCCCTCTGCCTCTGGCGTGCTGTCCAGTGAGGTTCACACACACAAAGCTGCAGAGCAAACCCATCGGGCCCAAATCTCCTGGTTGGGATGGGTTCAGCTCCTGTGTCTGCAGTGGGGAGCCTGAACTGAAGGCTTTTGGGGACACAGGATGCCTGCTGTTGGGCCAGGGCTCATCACCTCTCCGAAGGTCTTCTGTGTCTCAGTCTGTCTCTGGGCATAGGAGCCCTTCTCTGCTGAACAGGCTTTTAAACTAAGAAATTGCTGGTAAGGCTATAGGTAAATCCCATAAAAGAGAATAGAAGTGAGGCTGGGCTATTAAGTGGGGATTTTTGAAGTTTTGGGGTTTTTCTTATGGATCCCCATATTGAAATAAAAGCCTTTGAATTAGACTTAAGAACACAACTGAAACCTAAATATTCCTCTGCTCTTAGCTACCTTATTAATTTCATCCTCGATGCCACACTGGGGATGCTGCTGATCTGGCTCGGCGTGAAAGTTGTCTCCTGGGTCGTGCAGCACAAGAAGTACACGTACCTGGTCTTTGGAGAATACGGTGAGTGTCAGCCCCTCCGCGCAGCGGTGGCTTGTTTGCGGTCAGCTATGAATGGGGAGGAGAAAAAGGCAGAAACTGCAGTTAGGGGGTAAAACACGTGAGCAGCCTGGTGCTGTTATCCCTTCTCCAGGGAGCTCACGGAGCGATCAGCGTGTTAAACGCTGGGGCGTCACTAGGCTGCAGGTGACTCTACCTGCTGCATTGCCGTTGGTGATGAAAGGTTGAACGTTTCCTTGGGTGGCTTTATACCCCAGGACATGCATATGGTAAACTAAGGTGTTTGGGTGTGGTGATGGTGACTTTTGCGGCGTTCTTTTGGTGGCTTTTTGGTAGCTTCTCAGTTCAAAACATGGAGTTGTTCTTGCATTTGCCTTGAGCTGTAGTAAGCATCAGCAGGACACAGCCTGGCCCCAAAACTGAGTTCTCAAATGGCTTGTGGGGGATTTTTTTTTTGCCGTCTGATTTTAAAAAAAAATTTTTAAAAACCAAGTATGCCTGAGTCTGGCCTCTCTGCTTGAATTCCTGCCTTGAGATGGAGAAAAATTTCAGAAAAGCTGTTCTCAGCCAGCCCCACTAGAGGGTAGCACTTCTCTTCAGAAAGAGCAGAGCCAGCTTCCAGGAGAACAGTGCTTGTCCGTGGCTGCAGGAAAGGGAAAAACTACCCTTTTGCTTATTTTGTTGTATCTAATATAAAGATGAATTCACTCTTACTTTTGAAAATATATCCTATTCACACCAATCACTTTCCCACCTTTAAGACCTTCATCATTAAGCCTATTCTGAAGATAGGATCATTCCTTTGTATTTTTAGTAGCTGGTCTAATAACTGAGCTGGTGGAACTTGGACCAAGGTGGGAGTAGCGCAGAGATCCCACTGACTTGTGAGCTTTTACTCGGGGATGTGTTTAGCATGTGTAAATGGGTCATGGCACAGCATGGAGGGCATGGCTGGGTTTGTGAGACAACTGAAGCAGCTGCAGAGTTGGCATGAGATGACAGCAGGTGGGTTGAAATGATGAGATGGGGCAGGGCTGGCTCTCATCAAACCTGAGAGTTGCTTTAAAGGTTGCAGTGGTCTCCAGAGCAGCTTCAGCATCCTGACAGCATGCATTTGGTGAGGGCTGCCCTTTTTTCCCCCCTAATGGCTCTTTCTCAGAGCTGAGGGGCCAAGCACAGAGCACTAAAGTCACTCAGATGAGACAGCAGAAGAATCCAGATATTCTTGGTTCAGGGACTGGTATTTTTCCCCCTTTTGAGCAGCAAGGGCTTGAAGCCCAACTGCAGCCATCCCAGGGTACAGCTTCATGTGCCACGTCTGCAGTTGAGCAGAAGCAAGGAAATGTTAAAATGTATTGACAGCTTGCTTTAACCTTGCAGAGCAGTAATGAACTTGCATTGAGCTGTAGCTGGCTCCTCATGGAGGCTGGCTTAGACTACGGAAACAGTTCACTCTTCTGAGGAAATCTTGCTTTCACTGATTTAAAAAAAAAAACAAACAAACAACACTTCTCCTGTTGCTTAAATTTGGCTCTTGAATTGGGGATTGGATATCTCATCCACACAGCATCACTCTTGGTGCAGGTCTCTGACCAGAGAGACCGTGATGGAAAAATTAGGTAGGAGTCAAATGGCATGTCCAGTGCAATCCTGCTGTCGGGCTAGGGAAGCAAAACACTGGTATCCTCATCTCGGCTGTTAAGTAGCTTGCAAAACAGTTTGGAAGATGCTAGTAAACTTTGTACAGTTTGATACAGGCTCCAGAAATATGATTCATCTTCTGGTCTAATTGCTGTACCAGACTTGATGTTGCTTTCCTCAATTCTCCTGAGGAACAAAAGCATCTCTTGCAGTCCTGGAGAGAAGGAGGGACAGAATACCAGGGAAGCACTAAATCCATGCTGCAGACAGTGGTGAGTGCCATTGCTCCTACCATCAGGAAAGAACAGTTGTGTCTGTCCAGTATAGCCTGTACCCATTGACCTGCGTGGCCTTTGAGGGGTGGGGGAATCTGTTGCAACTGCTTCCTTTCTGGCCCTCCAGCTCTTGGTTATGTCCCTGCAAGTGACACAAACCGCTGCAGTTATGCTCTGGTTTGGGCTCCAGCAGTCCCTTCTGCTCTGCGGTTTGTACGCCTGCCTCCATGGCCCCGGGTGGTTCTCCCTGTGTGACTTCATTAGCTGTGTTAATGGAGAAGCAAAGAAAAAGGAAGGGAAAGCACCTGAATCTATGCTGCTATTTTAAGCATCCAGCTGTCCAGAACGGTTTAGAAAAATCAATTACGTCCATATTTTTTTCAAAAACCAGGAGACAGCCATTCTGAGATCAGCCTCTCTCATGCCTGAGCTCTTAGCCAAAGGCTGCTGCAGCCAGGAATGACCTGCGTTTTAACTAGTAGAGAGTTGAAGGCTCCTATGTGCTCCTGTTCCTCCCTCTTTGCCCAACAGCTCTTGATTGCTCTTTGGATTGCCTCTAAGCACAGGAAGCTGCATTTTAAGAGGCTGCTGTCTCTTTTCAAGATGCTTGGCTCCTAAGATCAGAGATTGGAGAGCTTTATTCTTCATCTTGGTTCAAGTATGCTTTGGCGAATGATGGTTGCCTTGCACACGCTCAAAGCTAACAAACTGCCCAAATGCTCTTCGCATAATTGCTCTAGCAGGGTAGCAGCAGGCCATGTCTATAGGTGCATTCCCTGCAGAGGACTCCTGCAGGGAGGAGAACAAAACAGAGTTCAAGTTGTGAAGCATTTGGGAGGTAGATACCCATGGTCTTGGAGGTGCTGCTGAGCCTATACAGACTGATCAAGCCTGCTTCAGCTTTGTGCCCCACCTCCAAACTGCTCCAGCATTTTTCTCCCTTGCCCATTCCTATGGCAATAAACAGCTCCCTAGAGGGAACCTCTGGATGGTAGCAGTGTCCTGGTGTTGTAGATCACAGAATCATTAAGGTTGGAAAAGACCTTCAAGATCATCAAGTCCAACCGTCAACCCAACACCACCAAGCCCACTAAACCATGTCCCCAAGTGCCACATCTACACATTTTTTGAACACTTCCAGTGATGGCGACTCCACCACCTCCCTGGGCAGCCTGGTCCAACGTTTGACCATGTCTCAGTAGAGAAATTTTTCCTAATATCCAATCTAAACCTCCCCTGGCGCAACTTGAGGCCATTTCCTCTCGTCCTGTCGCTGGCTACTTGGGAGAAGAGACGAACACCCTCGTCACCACAACCCCCTTTCAGGTAGTTGTATAGAGCGATAAGGTCTCCTCTCAGCCTCCTCTTCTCCAGACTGAACAACCCCAGTTCCCTCAGCTGCTCCCCATAAGACTTGTGCTCCAGACCCCTCACCAGCTTCTTTGCCCTTCTCTGGACACGCTCCAGCACCTCAGCATCCTTCTTGTAGTGAGGGGCCCAACACTGAACACAGTATTCAAGGTGTGGCCTCACCAGTGCCGGGTACAGGGGTACAATCACTTCCCTACTCCTGCTGGCCACACTAGTGCTGATACAGGTGAGGATGTTGTTGGCCTTCTTGGCCACCTGGGCACACTGCCGGCTCATGTTCAGCTGGCATATGTTCATCATATGTTCATGTTCATCATATTAGATGTGTCTAATAACTCTACCATGTTACTTTAGAAATACTGGAGTATTTCTTTCAAGTAAGCAAACACTATGAATTTGCATTAAGACCTGGTTTCTGCAATGTGCAAGTAAAATGCTAAAGAAGAGCACTAAGAAATGATGAGGAGATAGAGTGTGTTCTCGCTTGGTGCTTGAAAATGCCTCTCTGGATGCCCATCTGGATGCTGGCTTGTGTATGATTGTGGTTGTGGTCACTGACTAGACTAAGCTTGATGCTTTGTGCTCATTCACTGTCTGGAAATGGAAAGGCATGTTGCCTGAAGGCCTTTAAAGTCTGTTTAGTGGCCTGTTGAACTCTGCTGGTTAAACTTAGTTACAGGGGAATATGCTGTGTGCCAGCTGCTGAGTTTAAGTGAGGACCTGTGTAGGCTGCTTTTGGCCCTGTTGTGATGTTGTACAAAATTTCCATAACAAATGTTCCCACGTCCTGAAGCAGCCAGAGGAGCTGGCTGCTCATGCTTGAGGAAATACTGTTAAAAATAGCTGTAATCGGAGGGGCTGTCCTGTCCTTAGCATGTTTGGCCTTTCCACCTCCAGGGCCAGGGAGAAAAAGTAAGGAGAGGACTCAGGATCATCCTCAAATGGTCAAGTGTGTGGTCAGGTACCCTGCTCTGAACCTTGCTGCGTCTGGCTGATGGCAGCAGTCTTTACCCCAACGCAATAGCAGTATCTCCAGGGACCGAAGACCCAGAGCAGTGGTGTGACACTACAAACTAGAGACTGATTCCAGCTGTACACTCTCCAGTAGTTCAGATGCAGAACATGCTAGAGAGGGTTTGGGATGTCCGCTGGACCCATCGGGCTGCTCTGATGCCAGCTTGCCCTGCCCGTAACTGGTGCAATTGCTGGTCAGGTCCCAGTCTCTCAAAACCCATTCTTGCCCTCAGAGTGAGCACTCCTGTGCAATACAGATGTTTTCCTGCTATGTCTTGCCCTCCTCTGTACTTGGCACTGATAATTAGATCCCTTGGTTTTGGAGGTATTGTTTGAGTATCTCTTAAGAGGTTTTTACCAGCTTTTTCTATCCCCACCATATCGCCCAGTGCAACTCCCAGTGCTTTCAAGTATTCGCTTTTCCTCAGCCCCCTGAACCCTCTGCTTTGGCTGTGGTTAAGCTTTTTGCCTACCGGCTCGGTGCGCACACAATCCCCAAAAGACCATAAATAAAGCTGTCTGGCAGTAACACGTGGGCTATGCTGACAGCTTGGTACATTAGACAGGCTGGATTAAAACTAATCCTGTTGTGTGGTAACAACTCAAATACCTCAAGCAGCGCTGCTTTTGCTCTGCAAGCAGTTGGGCTCCCACGCAGAAGCGGAATATGACACACGTGTTTGTGAGGTTGCTTCAGACACCAGTGGTCTTAGGTCTGCACCAAGGAGGTATTGCTGATGGTGGGGTGGGGAGCACCACTAATGCTGGTGGAGGAGAACGGTCTAAATGCATCGCGTGCATCGTTTGGGGTGTAGGAGGTTGTTTATCAGGGTGAGATGGCTATAAGAAGATTTGAGCAAAGGATGTTAATTAAGTTGAAAGGAGAGGCTGGTGGTGGAGTCACTGTGTAGAGCTGAGATGTCCTGGGTTACCTTCTAACTAGAATTGGGGACAAGAAACTGGAAGTGTTCAAAGGGAGCACGATACACGTAATCTCCTAACAGGTGTGATGGGGAGGCTACAAAGATCCTTTGGACCGGTTCCCCACTCTCCTACAAGGAAAGGGAAGCTCTGGACACAGCAAAGAGGAGGGCATCTTTTTTTATTATTATTTTTGGGTTTAGTCTCCAGGTAGCAGATTGGTTTTTGCTGTCTGGCGAGCTTGTGTGGCAGAAACAGTCTTGTAGGCACTCATCTAGATTTATGTAATGGAAACACTTTGTGTAAGAAGCAGCCGCTCCCATCTGTGGAGCAGGGCACCTCTGGAGAGCAGTTGATCCATTAAAGACATTAAGGTGCATCTGAGGGTGCCTCTGACCATCTTGCTGTAGGAAGCCAGCACCTAAATGAGGTGTGTGGTTAGCTGGGATCAGCTCAAGTTTTCCAGCCTTGCATCCTAACTGTGGAAGGAGGAGATGTGGCCAGTCTGTCTTACGGGCTTGTCTAGGGACCACACCAAAGACTCCCTCTTCCCTGAGGAGATGCCAGTAGGTGGTGACTTGTGTGTTGCTGACATTAATCAGTTAGATGAATTAGTGGTTAGACTTGGATGATGGCCACTCTGAGGTGGATCAGTGGTCCTTGGATGACTTCAAACCTGCTGAGGTAAGGAGCAACCAGCTGAGCTCCTTGGTGAAGAGGAAATGAGCCACTGTCTATCTATAGCTGAAGTCATCCTTGCAGCCCTCTGGGCCATGCTGCCATTTCATTTTCATCTTTATCCTGTGTTATTTTGGTACAGAGCAACCTCCTGTCCTTGGGAGACCAAGATGCAGTAAAAAGTAACTGTGGAGACAGCTTCTGATCTTCCTGTCAGGGGTAAGAATTAAGTCCTGTCTAATTCTGTGCTCCAGGATGGATTCCTGTGCAGAAACATCCCATCCCTTAGTCTGAAAACAAAGCTCAGAATGGAACAGCAGGAGGAAGAGCCTGCAAAACAGTAACAATTTTCAGCTGCTTAAGGTGATAGAGCTGATGGCCAAATCTGGCCTCTGCATAGGTCTGTAGGTCTCTTCCCGTATGCTTCCACTGCTTACCCTCAGACATGTAAAAAGTGCTGATGTCCCTCTGTGGGGGACATTCACAGCACCTTCTGTAGGTGATGCAGAAAAGAGCAGAGTGAGAAATACGAGTATTTGAAGCTCCATGCTGTGATGGAGGCACCTTTGACAAGGTGGGATGTGGTGGGTAGTAAGGGGTGCAGGTATGTCCCTCTTGGTAGCGTAGGCTGGCTATACCACTTGCATGTGCCCTGTAAGCCAGCTTCACTGGCGAGTTTACGGGGCAGACCTCTGGTCTTGGAGAAGTGGGGTTCCCTAGGTGGGATCTTGCAGTTGCACAGTAAAAACTGTTCTCTAGCGAAGGGAGAAAAAGTTTTCCTTTTTTCTAAAGGTTGTCAAACCTCAAGAAAACTCAGGAGCAATTTGATGGCTTTCTTGTGAACTGAAAGTAAAAGGAAAATTTTTTGAGTGGGGAGCTGTTAACCTTGGAGACATGGACAAGGGTGGGTTGGGTGCCTAGGGTGGGTTATGAAGCAGGTTGTCTTTTCTAGTGTCTGTGTATCACCTGGGTTAGCCAAAACCTGGCTAGGGCTGTCTAGTGCGCAGCATGCAAAACTAAGAATCACAGCCCGCTGTTGGTGGTGATAGATGTTAGTGACCTGTTATCCCCAGAAGGGTGTGAGGGGGTAGGTATTTAGGAGACATCTCAAACTTGCTGCTGCTTTTTGGGCAAGCTGAGATGACAGAGGGAAGTGTTTCGCAAGGGCCGTCGTGACTGCAGGGCAGAAGAGCCGGCTTGCAAAGGATGCTGTGGCTGAGAGTCCTGTCTCCCCCGCGGGGGACACAGCACAGCTGACAACAC
>NW_010548136.1:83145-100927 GCF_000687285.1 Phaethon lepturus | reverse complement strand
AGAGTTCAAATGCAGCAAGAACACGATGGATATGTTTGTTTTCCTGTTTTGTTTGTACTCGGAGCTCTGATGGGGGATGGTAACCTGGGGGTTCGTAGGAGAATTGGTTGGTCTTGGGGTATGAAGCAAAAAAACCCACTATACTTAACCTGTACCAAAGACAACTAGGCACCTGCGTCTGGTGGGAGAGGCTGTCTGTGCTTCAGGAGGGTCGAAGCGTCTCTGACACCGGCCTTTGTTTGCCAGCTGCCCGTAACACCAGTCCCGTCTCCTCTGCAGACCACCCATTAAGCCGTGGCCTGCCAGGGCGCGGAGACGTGAGCTTTCCAAAATGCTCTGCGGGCTCTGCCGGTTGCACTCCCACGTAACCGTCCTGGCTCCCTCTTTCTCCCCCCCCGCACGGGGCTGCCCGCGGGCCTGGCGCGCTCTGCGTGCTGTCCCCGCAGCTCAGCAGCTTCCCTGCACCCCTGGCCTCCCCTCTCCCCTCCTTTGCTTCCTTCTCCATCATGGCTTGGACAATGAAAAAGCTGGGATGCAAGGTGATCGCTCCGAGATCTTTGGCCCGGAGACACTACTGCATGCCTCCACTTCTTAGCTGTAGCTTTGCAACGAGGCAAATGTCTTGGTACGTTGCTAACAAATGAGGGGGTAAGGACAAATAACACGCAAACCTGTTTCGCCCTTGCTGGGAAGCAGATCCCCTTGGAGCTGGGCTTGGTTGGATACCAGCTCTTACTAAATCCTGGTATGCGCTGCTGGTCTGTGTGGCTGGAGGTTTGCATAGTGGTTTGGATAAATGTGCTTTTGCAAACTACTGGTGTTGTCTTCCCCTTCCACGACTCTACCGTGCTGAGAAAAGTGGGGCAGAGCTCCCAGCCCGCTGCCGTCTGACAGCACATCGAGCGTCGGCATCTCGCGGTGGGTTGGGTTCCCTTGCAAAGTTGCACTTCCGAATTCCGGCTCAATAATGCTGGACACAAGTGTTGCAGGGGTTACCTTTGTATTCAAGTGGTAAGAGGAAATGCTGCAGTTTTCCTAAACCAGATACTGTAGCTCAGTTCTGCAGAGCTGAGATATTCTGATGAGACTGGGAAGATGATAACCAGCTGGCAGGGTGCTTACAGCTGAAGCAAGCACATGTAATAGATATGGTACCATTATCGTTGTTAACAATGCAAATATGCTTTTACTTATTACTTGATAAGAACCCCATTGGAAACATTCATATTTAATTAACATTGATTCTTTTTGAGTCAATTGCTCTAAAACCTGGATCAATGGAGCCCCTGTCTCTTGCTCAGACAGCAAGTATCGCATAAC
Source organism: Phaethon lepturus (assembly GCF_000687285.1). NCBI lineage: Eukaryota > Metazoa > Chordata > Aves > Phaethontiformes > Phaethontidae > Phaethon > Phaethon lepturus. The sequence goes on along the minus strand of NW_010548136.1, from coordinate 99,607 downwards.
CAGCTGTTCACTTCATCAGCAAAAAAAAAAAAAATTCTGTTCAGGACTGCAAGCTTATGCTTCTTGTATCAAAATTGGTGACCAGACGTTTTCAGGCTGTTGCTGGCAACAGGGTGGGTAAGGCTTGGCAGGAAGCAAATTGCAGGTGATGTCTTTAATGACTGATATTTAATTTTATTTTATAGAGGACTGTGTAGGATACTGACTGGTCCTTGTACAGAGGAGTGTCAGTCCAGCAGTGTCTTGTCTTGGGGTTTGCTCTCTGGATTAGTTTTAATTCAGAAAGGATTATCAGTCTGACAATGGCCAGGATTTTGTGAGCTGCTCCTATCCACTGGAATGGTGGGGGGAAGTGGAGGGGACCCATCTCTGCAGATTTTTCTAGGTTTCCCAAGATGAAGAGAAATTATATCTCTGGTACTTTGACAAAAGGGTACCAGGCAAGGGGCAAACAAAACTACTGATGCCCCAAAGCAATGCATGCTTGTAAGGATCTGTTTGAATAGGATGCTGAGGTTTCTGAGCTTTGGAGCTTTCTCCAAGGAGGATTTTAGTGGTCTGTGCTTTGAGCAGAGGGGATACTCGCACCCTTTTACAAGCAGGGCTTCCTCCCCTCTTACCCCTGTATCCATCCAGCTCAAAGTAGCTCAGTACCATGGGGTGGATACTGGCAATGCCCATTGGTGACTGAAGGAGAGGGAAAAATGCATCTCCAAGGTTCTGTGCATTCTTTCCCCCAAGTGGAGTAGAACATATTTGTTATTGAAACCAAGACTCATGAAAGTCGACCCGGTCTCTAGAGTTACCAGGAATGGCTTTTCCTTTAAGCACTTGGGATACTGCTCAGCTGTGGCCCTTGAGAGCCCAGGAGTGTCTGCAAGTGCTGGGGTTGCTGGACAAACATGGGGAATTTTAGATCTTCAGGCAGAGACAAGAGCTGTGCATCTTCCCTTTTACAGAAGCTGCCTGCCTGCATTGTAGGACACTTGTAGGACTTGCTTCAGTAAAGCAGTTGATCTAGAAAGGACAGGCAATGGAGGAGGAGATGCAACGCAAGAAGACTTTTGGTGGTGGCTTTCTCCTTTTGATGGATTTCAGAGGCACGCTGGTGGAACGGAGAGCAGGGCAGGAGGAAGGTGAATAAAGATAGCATTAGCATCAGGGAGGGATCTGGAGGCTTTTTGAGTCATGTCTGAAATTCCTTTGTTACTTGCTTGCCTTTAACTAGACCTCTGGTTAATGTGAATTGTTGTCTCCAGTTCAGAATCAGCCCTAAATGGAGTAGAAAAAGAGAACTGCCTTCTAGAACAAAGGGCCAGTGGTGGTAGTGGTGTATGTGGTGTCTCATGAGGGAGAGCTCTCTTGCTTATAACCAAATTTAATTCAAAAGCACGGCTGCAGTATGAAAGACCAATAGCTGCCCTGATGCGGGCAGTCTGCACAAATGGAAACGGGCTGTGTTTTTGCCTTGCTGCTCTTGTTTCTCGACATCAGTTTGCAAAGATGCAAGACAAACTGCAACTAGTGAAGGATGCAAGTCTGCTAAATTTTTTCTAATACAAGTCAGACTTACTTTTTTGTTTTTAACTAGGAAGATTTCAGCTTAGATCTTGGTATGTTTTGATCTTCAATGGGGTAATGACTTGTAGACTTGCCAGGGACCCCAAACCTTTCTACCCCAGGCATGTTCTCCTACAACTATAGATAGAAAATCTCTCTGCGAACTTTTAAGTTCAGTATTGAGTATTTGTCTTGCTACAAACCTTGCAGTATGGAAACACCTCCTTATCCCTCTAACCAGCTCAGGTACCAAGTGTGAGGCAACAAGGCTGTCCTCTCCTGTCCTCTGTCTCAGACTTAATATGCTATTTTCCCAGGTGACCCTCCACAAGCTGCTGCCTGGATTGGCCAGTGTATCCTCTACTTGCTGATAATGGTTTTTGAGAAGACTGTGATTAGCCTTGTCCTGCTTATCCCTGGTTGGACAAAGGTAAGCTCCTGAGCTGTATTTTTCTAGCCACAGCTGTTGTGGTTTCTTCCTTGTCAGCTTTGCCTTGTTAGTGGTCCCCATCATTGTAGGTCATTAATCCTTATAACTTGTTGACATATCTCTGTAATCATTAGCTACTACTTAAGTTTGGGGAAACATGACTCTCCTAACAGTTTGGCTTTTGGTATGTTCTCTTGCTAGTCAAAAGCTAGTGGAATAAAATGCTTTGATTTTCTTTTCCATCCTTGGAAAGATAAAATGGGCTGGGCTGGCAGCTGAGCTACTTCAGTTCTGCTGGAGGATTTCTACATTATCTCATCAAGTTAGCTCATGTCGGTGTTTTGTGAACCCATGCCTAAACTAGGGGGGCTTTTAGAGGTTAATTTGGAAAGAACTATCCCAGTAGCGTGCTGTCCTCCCTGCCCTCACAACCGCTTTTGTGTGGAAGCTCATGCGGTGGTAATTGTGTTGATCAGGAGTTTCTCTTTTAAAAAATAAAAATAATCCTGTGGCAGTTGTAGCCACATACCTGGTGGCAGGTAGGTGTGACGGCTATACAAAACAATTCTGGCTGTTGATGGGTAACTCCAATATTGAGTGTACTTACACATAGTGCCTAGTACCTCACAGGCTGATGTGACTTGACTGAGGAGTTATTTACAGCAATTTGGGAGCACTTACCTGTTCCTGTTAAGTGCTTGTCCTTCTAACCCAGTAGCCTACAGTGCTGACTTGGACATGAACATGTTCAGCAGCACACACTGCTAGATCTGAAGATGCTGCTGGATTCCTCTCCACACTTACCACACATGGCTGGGCTCCAAAGAGCCAAGGAAAGTCCCACCAGTTGTCTTGAGTAGTTAAACTGAAAGCCTAGCAGTATTTATTTCTTGATCTGTACAAAATCCTGTGTTTGGCAGCTGGGCTAACAGAACAGCCCATGATATCTTTAAGAGCTGGGCTAAAGCAAAGACTGCAGAGCCCTAACTAGGAGACTGGTATAAGGCGGCAACCAGTTTGTAGTAAAGATCTCATAGCGGAACTGTTCAAATAATGCTGCTAAATGCTTTCTCCTCTGCAGCTTCAGCAGATCCTCCTGGGTTACATCCCAAACCCCCAGCTGGAGCTTGTCCTGGTCATGCTTGTTGTGCCTTTTATAGTCAATGTAAGTGATGCCTCTGCAAGCACGGGGTGGGGTGGTTTGGAAATTACGGTCGTCCCCCGCAATGGGAGGCATGTACAGTAGCCGGCTTGGGGCAGCCTTGAGTAAGTGAAGTGGCTGGGACAGGGTGTAGGAGAGTGGAAACAAATATATTTGTTGTCATGATTACATAAATATGTCACTACTCCCCTGCCATAGTCTCTGTTCCTAATTCCTGCTTCCTTGTCCGAGCTGCTGGGTGGATGGCTGAAGAAAGCTGGGGTTCATTAGCTGAGGACTGCATCTTGGCAGCAAGCTACAGGCATGGGAATGCCCCAAAGCCCTTTAAGTTCCTTAAACCATTCTTCCTGATGGCTTATCAGTGGTCACTTTTGGCAACCTGCCAGTCTAGCCAAATGGCTAGACTTCATATTGCGTTAAAGCAAGGCAAGGTGTTCGGGTTACCCAGGACTATGGATCTTTGCAAAACTGGTTTGGTAAAACCTCTTGAAAGCTCCAGCTTTTTCCTGGTTCCCCTGATTCTGGGCAATTTTTGGCCTGCTGATTAGTTTCTGCTAAGATGGGAAATGAGAGCAAGATGTTAATATTCAGATCCCTCCTGAACAAGGAGTGAGTCCAACTCTTTTCTGTTTATACCTTGAGCATTGCTATGGATGCGGCACTGGCAAAGTTGGGTTTACCTGCCCATGCTACCAGCCTCTCTCCCCACGCCAGGCTGCATTTCCTTATTTGAAAGCAAACTCTGGTTCTCAAAGAACTGATCAGTGACTGATGCAGACAGAGCTGGTGAACCTGGAATGGAGCTTCATTCAATGGGTATTTCCGGGTGGAAACTTGGCCTATTTTTAAATTTTTTAATTTTTTTTTTCTTTACTGTGTCTTCAGCAACTGTGGAATCAATAGATTTATGTGAGAAGGGGTCTCAGGAATCTGACTTATCCAACCCCCATGGACACACTTGGTGCGGGGTTAATTTAGATATTAAATTAGATTGATCAGACCTGGGCATCTGGAGAAACCAAAAAAGAGAAAAAGTAGCTGTGATTGAATGACTTTATATTTTGGTCTCTGCACTCTATTCATGCAAATTCTTTCTCCCCAAGGCCATAATGTTCTGGGTTGTGGACAGCTTGATCATGAGGAAACATAAGCAGAAGGACACCCTGGACATCAATGGCTCCATAGAAACTCCTCGGCCTAGAAGGACTGAGGAATCTCAGGTAAGACCAAGGATGTCCTGTGTTTCAGACCAAACTGCAAGCTTGTGGCATGGTCTGTGTGCTTCACCACAGTCACGCAGCGTACAGTCACGTAGACCTAGGGTGATGCTTCATGCCTGTGATCAATGACCCTGAGTCAAACGGACTTTCCGTATTTGTAGCTGAGATCAACAGAAGGATGATTTCTGGGATGACCTGGCCGTGTCTAACAAAAAGCAATTATTACAGCCTACAAAGTGTTGCTGAAATATTGCCCTAAATGATGACAGTATCTTGTGAGGGATGAGCTAGCTTTTGCACTACCCTGTGTGGGCTTGTTGGAGTGGCAGGCTGAAGCTGGTGGGTACCTCTGTACCATCTCGTTACACTTTCCCATTTTTAATTGTAATTAATCTTGGCTTAGATGAGCTTGCTTTCCTTACTTCAATTGATAGCATCCTTTTTAGAGGACAGGGCCTAGCTGGGAATCCTATTTTTGTCAGCATTTGGTATTTTTCAGCCAGATGATGGTCCCTTAACTGTAGGAAGCTGTTTTTTTGCGTAGTCTGAGCTTGACACTTAAAAATGGGGGGAGGAGGGGGGAGAAAGTGCTCTAGTCCCAGCAGACTTTGTCCTTGTCCATGTTGCGTGGTTTGCTGGGCAGGCGGTGTCTGTGCTTTGCGTCGGCTTTTGGGCAGAGACCACATCCTGAGTCGCTGGGTTGAATTCCCTTCCTTCCCCTGGCACCCAGACCCTGTTTCAAAGCGCTCTGTGAGCGACTGCTGATATCCCGCAGTTCACTGGCGACTCACTGAGATAAGATAGCTCTGGCAGCCGCAGGCTGGCTCCTGGAGTAGTTTCTGCTGAGGAATTTAGGATGAACAGAAATAGCTCTTGCTCTGAGAGCTCTTTTATAAAGAGTAACTCAGCTCTTGTGGGTGGGATGGCCAATTACTGGTGACATTGCAACGCACATGGAGGTAATAGTGTTTAATGATGTGCTTGGTGGTCTGCACAGCAGCCATGGCTTCCACGGCTCAAGGGTGCAGTGGGGAAGTGCCTGCTGCTCGTGGGGATGTGGAGTCGGAGGAATCCTCCCTCTGGAAGAAAGGCCTGGCAGATGTGAGCAGCTGTTGAGACAAGTGAGTCACTCCTCCTGGCCCTGCCTCCAGATAAACAGTTGGAACTTGGCGAGGTCGCTTGAAATAATGTGAGCAGTGTGTCCCGGGGGTTGCCGGAGTGGTGTGTGTGGCATCCTTGAGAGATCCCTATTGATTTGGAGGGAGGAGGGAAGAGAGGCCTGAGCTGGGCAGTGCCAGTATGTCTTGATGGTTATGCACTGATGCTAAGAACTCATACCTAGGATGTCAAGGTGGATTAACTCTGGGCATGAACTTGTCCCTGGTTATGGCGCAGTCCTGCTTTCTTGGTGGTAACTGATGTTCAAGAGTGGTACTTCCTTAAAAGAGCTAGGCTGGAAGTCTGCTCCAAATGTAAAGCTGGTGGTGAAGATCTGCCTTACTGCCTGGATGTGCTGGTGTGTTCCTGAAGGTTTAAGATCAGTGAAAATTACACCAGCTTGGAAGCAAGGGTAAGGAGGTGACATCCAACCTCCTTTCCAGCCTTTTGAACCTAAACTTGCAGTGTCCAGTCCCATAGATGGTGGCTGCTGTGGGTATATGGATGGTGTCGCAGTTACTGGTCCTCCATGGAAATGGAGTTGACACTCTGCCTTACTCCACTGAAGTGGGGGCAAGTGCTTTGTGGCCTCTAGCTCAGTTTTGAATAATCTGAAGGGAAGATACTTGTTAATCTCCAGAATCTAGGAAAGAGTCTTCTGGTAGCTCAACCTAGACAGGTTGTTTCAAGTGATAGAAGCAACTCCCACAGTCTGACTCTTGCTGTCAAAGGCTTCTCCCATCTTACAAGTACTTTGACCCTTTTCTCAGGCAAATTTTTGCTGAGACCTTTAATGTGCAGGTCATCTGTCCATCTTGAAACCCTCTGATCCACTACTGCAGTGGAGCTGCCAAGGGGACCAGTTTGTACTGGCAGCAGTCTACGGGGACTGCCTCCTTTCTGGTCAGACATGTTCCTGTGCCTCTGCCCAAGCTATTTGTTGGGCCAGAGAAGGAAGATAGCGAAGAAATACAGAAGTGGGTGACCTGCTTTTCCAATTCTGCTTCTTCGCACTGGGCCTGAAGATATATCCATAGCTCCTGCTTGATGCGTTAACTTTTTAGGCTATAAATTAAAGATTGTATTGGATGGCTGGGCCCTACAGGGTTTGCTGGGATCATTGCTGCTAATAACCTGTTCAAATGGGGGAATTTCTTCCTTCTCTGCTGCCCAGGGGAGGAGGGGGGGTGAGAAGCATCTGTACAGGGCAGAGCTGGCTGAGGCTAATGTGTCCTGTGGTTTATCAGAGTTCATCAGGACTGTCTAGCAGCAGGCGCCAACAGTTCCCCGTCACGCTGCCTTCTTGAATTTCAACCCTCTGCCTATCTTACCAATAGAGAGTGTCATTACTTTCACTTGAATTAGCAGCCTGTGTTTGGAAAAAGAGGGGGAAAGAAGGAGAATGGAAAGAGGGGGCTGAAGTTAACCTGGTAAAAACCCATACTCAGTATTTTTATAGGGATAGCAGGAAAACTCAGCTTTGTCCTTGGCTTGGTAGACCAGCTGGGTAGCAAGAAGAAACCAGCAACCAGCAGTCCTGCCTCTGGTATCATTTCCTGACTCTGGCTGCAGTGTAGACCAAAGAACTGGCAGCCTCTTGTAGGTTTTAAGGCTCTTCTGGTGAGCCACAGATGTGACAATAGGCTCTTGCTTATAATGGAGCAAACACTGAACTTTTTTTTTTTACACTGAAACCCTGAAAGGGACAAGCTCACTCTTGTGACTGGAAGAATTTCACCATTCCTTCGAAGTCAGTCTTAAAGCTTTCTGTTTCAGACTTGTGCCTTACCTTGGTAAATCTTCACACAGTCTTTTTTGTCTTTTGCCCTCTCTCATGGGGTGGCAAGAGATCTCTCAAAAGTGCCAGTCCAAATCCAGTGCTGCTCAGGCTGGGGAAATGCATTCATCTGCATGGCCCTTATTTCTGCTTTGCATGTGCCCTGCCCTTGACCCGAGTCTCTTTTCCCTCGCTCTTGCAAGTGCCAGTAAACTTTAAATCTTATCAGTGATTTCTTTGTTTCCTCCACTCGGGAAAACAAGTCAGCTTTAATAATGTTTTATTTGATCTTTTTTGAACTTGTTTTTGTTTTTTGTTTGTTTGGGTTTTTTTTCCCAAGGGAGGGGAGTGACTTTCTGCTCCTTTTCTGAAGACTTACATTTTCAGAGACGAGCCTTAAAGCAAAAGTTGGTCTAATAACAGTGGTACTTGTGAGAACCATTAGGGTGAAACTAGAGGCTAATTTAAGGTTGGGAGGAAAGCTAATATACTACGTGGGGACCTGCCTTTGTTCAGCATCGAGTTCAGCACCTATCTCAATTCCTTTCATAGGAGCTGTGACTTTTGGCAAACCCCTAGATGAAGAGGCTGATGAATGCCAATACTTACGCTGCTTGCTTTTAAGTACTGAAGAATACTCCAAGAGCAAGTTTGATTTGCTGGTTGCATAACAGAGCTGATTTTTAAATAGCTGAAGATGAACTAAGGTGCCTGGTCCTTATGGGAATGCTAAATGAAGGTGGACATAGAGGTGCCTCTGGAAGGAGACTGTCCCACCTGTCAGTCCTACTGACTGATGGGAACTCATCTAAGCTCAGGTGCAGGAGGTGGGGGATGGTTCCTACCTCTGCACCAGGCTGGTGGAGCTTTAGGCAAACAGGTTTCCATGGCTAGCAGGGAAATGTCCCCAGAGCTTCTTTGATTTACAACCTGTGTCACAGTTCTCATCTGTCTGTGCAATCTCTTTCTCTGCCACTGAGATAATGGCTTCATTATCTGAAGTTTCTGCTTGGATGGAGTACCAAACCAGTGGGCAGCCTCTTCCTCCAAACAGGAGAAGTTGGCAGAGCGCATGGGCAGCCCTGTTTTGGTAGCCTAACCATGTTGTTTTGCAAGCTGCTGGCCTCCTGGTGTGAGGAGGAATGCATGAAGTATTTAAGAACTGCTGTGTGAGACAGTAGCACATTGTCCCAGGACTGGGAAATCGTGGTCCATTCCCAGCTGTGCCACTGACCTGCTGATGATCCTGACCTGGATGCATCTGCAGGGGAAGTGCCTTGTCCAAGTTCTGCTGAAAACTCCCCAACTGGAGTTTGGCTTGAAAACTACATCTGAGGGTATGTCCCGTGACTGTCATAGCGATGAGGTGCTGTCTCGTGATGGAACTCACTGCGGAATTGTGGAAAGTTTACTGGGGACTGTTGGCTCAAGCAGCTTTGTATGAGCTGTGTGGTGGGCTGGTGGCAGCCTGAATGGTCTGGATGCGCACTTAGTGCCTGCCCAGTGATCCACACTTGGCTGCAAAGGGATTTGAGTTTGCAGCTGAAACCCACTGAAATTACCAGTTCATCAGGCCCCAAAACTAGCCTGTTGCAGCCTGTCAGAGTTCAGGGAGTTTATAATGCTGTGTGACTAATTACCCACCCATTTTTTCAGGTTCAGCACCATCACCATATTAATATAATAAACAGAGGAAATCTTCACTTGGAAGAGATGGAAACTTTCCAGTGTGTGTCTTGAACAAAAAAAAAAAAATTTCCTTGAGTCCAATGGGGACAACAAGAGAGCTTAATCTGATCTACTGCTGTCCTTTGAGTTGTCTGACGTGCCGCTGTGAAGATAACAACATCGGCTGGAGTGTGCGTGAGGGTGGGGAGGAAATCTTCCCCTGCGGCCCTTCTGCTGCTTTGAAGTCATTGACTCATTGCAGTTTGTTTTTCCTGTTTAGTGGTTTTGTTGCTGTGGTGACTGGCCCCATGTGCTGCCTAAGTGCTGACAAGTGGAGGGCATGTTAATTCACAACTGTGCCTGGAGATAGCCAAGGATAAGACTAATTCCCCCATGCTCCTGGTTTTGCCCTAGCTCCAGGACTGGACCCCGAGCTGTTGGGGACACTCTGTGGGTGAATGTGCTTGGCTGAAAGGCCTATGCACCATCCCTTGACTTGTGCCTTTGAGTTGAAAGGCTGCTGTCAGTCGGGCACAGGGAGGCTTCATAGTGCATTGGTTCAGTCCTTGGAGCAAAGTGGGGTCAGATGGGGCTGAGGCTTGGGTGGGAGGTCTACACTGCCTTGCTGGAGGAAGCTCGGTTTGTGGGGGTTGTGGTACCTGCCCCTTCTTCGTGCATCAGTCATGACCTAATGATGCTATTTGGGCCCTGTGATGGGCAAGTGAAGGAGGGGGAAAGGGCTGTTGGCATTGCTCATCTAGGGAAAATCTAGATGAGCAATCTAGAAAAACAGCACAAATCTTGACTGTGCTATTAGGCTTGTGTAGAGTTGGGGAGTGAGGTGCCAAGGACCTGGCCAGGCTTCTGATGTGGATGACTAGTGTTTACCAAAAGTCCCGTGGTTTGACTGAGGTCCTGCATACTGCTGGGCCTGACACAAGCTGTAGCACAAGGGTTGACTGCACTTCCACTGTGCTTAGATGTAGCTAATGTTTGAGGTAACGACAGTAGGGCTTCTGTTGCCCAAAGCTGGGTGTTTGAGGTAAGAAGAAGGGGTAGGACAGGGTTGAGCAAACAATCTGTCAAGCCATGAATATTACCCTGCAAACTACTTGTCCATCCAGCCTGGTGGCTGGCATTGGGTTTCAGCTCTTCAGTGCAGCCATAGCCCGAGTAAAATCTGGCCTTTTTCTTCTTCCAGATGATGTGGCTGGAGGATGCCCCACGTGTAGCTCCATCTGCATCGTGCAAATGCTCCAGGCCGGTGGCAGCCAGTTAGCTCAAAACAGCCTGTTGGTAGCTTCAAGTCTGAAGTTAGCTACTGAGAGCGTAGGTGTTCCTGGAGGCAATGGGCAGCCTTTTGATCATGCAGCAAAGCTGTGGGCTTTCTTACCTGGGAGGTACCGGGGAGAGGTTTCAGTGCGCTGTTTTGGCTCCCACAATTCAGACTGAGCCAGGAGCTCCTGTGCCAGGTAGAGATAAGATGCTACCAGGCTAGGACACATTGCTCCTAAGCTTGCTGGTGCTCCTAAGCTTGCTGGCCATGGCTGAAGATAACCCTGTAGCTCTGCTTGCTCTTCTGGCTGAGCTCTGGACATAGCAAGCAGCTGGGGGCCTGGGATAAGGTCCATACCTGGTACAGCTGTTCACAAAGTATGTGGCCTAGTTTTTGTACATCTCCACTGAGGCTGCAGCTTGGCCTGGACATGCAAGTCTGAGTCCTGTGCCATGGTGAACAGAGCTTTTAGCTGCCTGTTCTGGTCTCAAGGTGGGGGGTTGGGACACCAGATCATCATGGTGTCTGCACCCAAATCTGTCTGGCTGTCATTGGAGAGATGGTCAAGATGACCTTGAGACTTTACCCATCTGCCAGTGAGGATCAGATCTTGCAGCAGGCCCCTCTGGGGTGCTTGACCCCTTCAGTAAGCAGTATCAAGAAGAGCTGAGAACTTTCACTCCATCACCATCTGTCTCTTCTCCTTTCAGGTGTTACTGTCTCCAGACATGGATTTTGATCAGTCTGAAAGCGACCAGGATATTTCAGGACTCCCAGGAACGAATCAGAAGATGAAGCAGCCCAGCTATCAAGTGGTCATCTGACAGCACTGAGACAAGGGAGGTGGAGGAAGGGAAGTAGCACTGTGATCCCTGAGCTGGCCGAGGAAGGGCAGGATCGGGAATGCTAGTTGATCCCTATGGATCTGCAGTGATCCTTTTGCCTGCTGTCTCTTTGGGATGGTATCTGTGCATACTGTACAGGCTTGAGCAGTATCTGCTTTACCTGTCTGACCCTGACCTGTACACATGCAGGCACGTTGAGGTTAGGGATTGGGATACGTACTTCTCCTGGCTGGCCAGCTGGGTGTAACTTTTTGTCAGGGCTAGAGACTGAAATCAAAAGATTGCCTGCTTTTTTTTATAGAAAAGAAAAAAAAAATCTATCCTGTGCTGCCTGAACTGTGACACTTTTATATGCACAATACTCAAAAGAATTGGTTTGCAATATGTATTTAAATGTCTTGAATTGGGAAGATTGTTTCAGAGGATCTGATGCTTTTTACTGTTTTATAAGGAATGCAATAAATATTTGACCTAAAACTGCTTCATAAATGAAATGCCTTCATGTGCTTAATGTTCGCTCTCTACAACTACCTGAAAGGGGGTTGTGGTGACGAGGGTGTTGGCCTCTTCTCCCAAGTAACTAGTGATAGGACAAGAGGAAATGGCCTCAAGTTGCGCCAGGGGAGGTTTAGATTGGATATTAGGAAAAATTTCTTCACTGAGAGGGTGGTCAGGCATTGGACCAGGCTGCCCAGGGAGGTGGTGGAGTCGCCATCTCTGGAAGTGTTCAAGAAACGTGTGGATGTGGCGCTTCAGGACATGGTTTAGGGGACATGGTGGCACTGGATTAATGGTTGGACTTGATGATCTTGAAGGGCCTTTCCAACCTAGTGATTCTGTGATTTTGCAAAACCTTAACTTTGTAAAGGGGACAAAGGGGATCTGTTGAAATCTTTCCCGACCAGTTCCTCACAGGGCAGATTGTCTTTCTGCAGCAGGGCTGTCCTGGTAAACCTCCAGAAGAAGAGCTGAGCCACAGTGCTCAGTTTCTGTAGATGGGTTGTATGAGACACTTCAGTGTGTAGCTGCAGCATCAGCCTGTGCTGGACTCCAGACCAGAAAAGACTTGGAGATCAGTCCCAGTTGCCACCTTACAAGTGTGGGTTTACTGGGAACTGTAAGTTGACTACTTTCCTTTTACCTAGTTTAAAATAAACTTCTAAAATCTTTTCAAGACCTGATTCCAAAACTACATCTGAAGAGTTGACAGAAGCCCCATTAGCCAGCCTTGATCTTCTTGGGGTAAAGGAATGTGCTCAGGTAGGACTGCTGCAGGAGAAGACCCCTGGGTCATCCCAGATCTGGCACCTTTTGCTCCAAGTGTGAGGTGCAGAGTTTTGCCCTTGCTCTCTTGGTAATGTGTTGTATTCATCTATAAACACACAAAAATGCAAAGCACTTTGCAGCTCTCCTGAGGAGAGGGAGAGCACAGAGCAGCTGCATAACGCAGTTGCAGGGTGGGTGCAAGATGCACAGCTGTGGTGAGTTCCATACAGGCTCCAAATGGTGGATAGTCCTCAAAGCAGGACCTGATCCAGTGTCCACTGAACTAAAGCAATAGACCCAGTTGATCCACAGACAGGCTTTGCTTATTGCAAGACAGTCCCCAGAAGTGTTGGGCAGGAATTCTCTTTTTTTTTTTTCTCTCTCCCTTGTATTTTCCCAAGAAAACACTCCTTACTAAGGAGTGGAAAATAAAGGATTTGGATTTCTTAACTTAGACTGATTTAGACTTTTAAAAGATGACTTGAGAGCGTGTGAAGTTTTTTGGTTTTGTGAGTTGTTTGTTGTTGGTTTTTTTCTAACTTCAAAGTAGTTTAGAAGCATTAGATGCAAATCAAAGTCTTGCATGCCCCTTAGTGAACTAGGCATGCTTGGCTACACTTGCAGCTGCACAGCCTTATACTGTATTTCTGGAAATTAAGTCCTTTTGTTCCTTCCTTACTTAATGAAGAGTCAAAAATCCTACTTGTGCTGGCACAACAGATGGCTTTTGGAACACATGGCACACAGCTCTCTGAATAAATCATTTTTATTGTGAAACTGATTTCACTAAGCAATATAACTTTGCTTGTCTGGCGGAGTCCTGTGCTGATAAGGGCTGGAGTAACTCCTGTGCTGTTTAAGGACTTGACTGAAAATACATTAAAACAGCTTCCCTATTAGAAACTTGCTCCCTGTTTTGAGGTGTACTAGTATTTGGGGTTTTGTTCTTGCTATAGGGACGCACAGTGCAAAGCTGCAGTATGTGAAGGTGCAATTTCAGCCACAGAAAAGTCTTTGACCTAAAATGGAAGGTGAGTGACATGATCTTCATCTTAGCCCTTAGTTGAGGCTGACCGACAAGGCTCACAATAGGCAATAGCAGGGCAAGTATGATGTGGGGGAAGTTGTCCCTCTTGAGCATTGCATTAGCCGGTGGTGTTTCAGCAGCCCTAAATTCAGGAGTCCTGTTCCCTTGCCTGAAATGGTGGTGTGCAATTGTCTCCATTGGTCTCCAGAATGATTGCTCAGCCCTCATTCCTGAGCTATCTGAGCAACTTGCAATCTTTAGCCATATCACAGCAAAACGGAAGCGCCCTGTGACACTCTTGGAGATGAGAACAAATGTGTACTTGTATGTGCAGTTGTTGCAGTGCCTTTCCTGGGAGCTCTCTGTGCTATGATAAAGGGCTGTGAGAACCAAGCCTGGACGCGTTCTCCTTCAGAGAGAAGGAAGTCTTGTGTCCCCGTTACAGATGGGCGTAGCTGAAGTTTACAGTCTGTGACCAGCCTTTGCTCTTACTGCTTTTGGGGCAGCAGGAGCATGAACTCTGGTGTTCCATGTTCTGTGCTACTGTATTTAAAGGTTGGCTCAGTCTTTTCTATGTAGTTAAATTCCAGGTTTAGTGTGGGAGTAGATCCTTAGGATCTGTTCACCTAACACTTCTTGTTTCTTACCAAGTGTGTAGAAGCTGAAGAACATCACTGACCTTTAATTTTCTGCTGAAATTACTTTGCTTCCCAACCTGTTGTTAACTTGTGAGTGGCTCTTTCAGCCGCCATCTGGTAACATGAGCTTGTCCAGCAGCATAAAACATACATAACCTTAGCTTCAAAGCTTCTTTTGTCTTTGTCAAATGAAAGCTTCACTGCGTTGTTCACTGTAAAATATTTATTGTGAAATGGATAACTGGAGCCTTAATGAGGACTTGAGTATATTGCTGCAGGTGCTTCATGTGGCTAGGAAGTTGGCCTTGATCATTGTTCCTTTCAGGCCATGAAAGAAATATGTTTCTTGGCTGAAGGAGGGGGAAGAGGAGCAATGATGGACCTGAAGCATTAGCAATATATGCGTGTGTGTGTGTATATATATATACACACATCTCTATATACAGGAGAGATGAGACGAGAGGAGAGCCTAAGCCAATCACTCCCCTTAGCAATACATATAACAGCAAAATGTGGGAGGAGAGTCAAGATTTCAGATAAATCTCTTTTCAGTAAGGACAGTATGAAGAAGACACCTGCTGTTTTTTTTTTGCTGAACCCTGGACTGTCTAGAAATTCACTGCCATTATCCTGTTCACCCTGTGCTAGTGAAATGGGAGCTTATTTGGGAATGGGCTGGGTGAGCCTCCTATTGTCTGCTTGGGTGAAGAAGTCAACTTCACAGATGTTCTTTTTCAACTCATTTCTGGCCCATGAGCATGCTGCCAAGCATTAACATCTTTGGTTATTGCATGCTCAGGACTGTGCTGAAGGTCTTGCCTTGAGTTCTCCCTTGCAGAAGAGCTATTTCTCAAGATACTGGGCCCAAAGTAGTTTTGTCTTTGTTTTGTTCCAAAGCATGAGCCTGGACATGAGTTTTGCACTAACTGATCTCTCTGTAAGGGTCTTCCAGAGTGCAATTAAATCTAGCTGGTTGCTTTCCGCTGTTTCCCTCTTCCCCACAGCACATGGTGTCAATAAGCAACCATGCTTGCTACCTGCTCTGCTCCCCCAGTGCTAGCAGTACTAACTAGATGATTAAGCAACGGGAATGCCACCACCCCACCCCCAGCAGCTGGACCACCTACAGCAACAACATTATTTAATTTTTAAATGTACAAAAAATCACTCAAGATTGAGGCTCTTTCTGTAGGTCTCTGGCAACTCTGTTTTCTCCTAACATATGGATATAATTTAGCTCCTGGAGATGCTTCCACACCCGCCTCCTTCCTTTCAGTCCTGGAAAGGCAGTATATACATGAGTTCAATTTGGCCTTGCCATGTGTCTTCGTGGTTGTTGAAGTCCTCTTTGGCCAAGTTTTCTACTAAGCAAACTCCCCTGTGGCTGATCTATAGCATTATTCAGTGATGCATCACTTTAAACTAGACCGCAGCCTTGCGGTTTGGGTTTGGAGGTTTCTTTACAGAGCAGCACCACCTGCAGTGGAGGTGGCTGGTGGACCCTTCAGTAACCTGCTGTGTGCAAACTCCTGCAGTGGAAGGAAGGAGAAGGAGCCAGGGAAATTTGGATGAATAATTTTTGACAATTTGGAGTAAATAAAGTGTTCCTCCCTGATTAGAAAAGGAGCTAGAAATGTCTAGTCTAAATTCAAGAGGCTGCTTTGTAGGGTAATAAGCTATTGCAGGTGCTGGTTTATCATCCTTTAGAGAATTTAAATTTCTGCTGAGGAGAAACAATGATCTTCTCAAGGAGGTGGCAGGTCTGTTGGAAACTCACAGTGGAACTTTGTTTTTCTCTAAGGGAGTCAAGACTCAACAAATTGCTAAACCCACTAATGTTATTTAAATGAGATGCTGCATGGAATGGGAGCCTGCACCACTCCTGTTGCTGCTGAAGACCAGAGGTGCTTTTTAAGCATGCAGCCTGTGCAATGAGACAGTAATAAACCACATGAAGATTTTCACCACTGTTTTAAGGGTCCATAGTGGTTCAGGGAATGTCATCCTTAGTGGCAAATCCAGACCCCATCTCAATAACCAAGAAAGCAATACCCTCTTGTGGCCTGTTGTTTTAGGGTTTTGATTTCTTTGTTACCTCTGATACTAATGGGTCGCTACAGATGAATATCCATCCACCTCTCCTCTCTCTCCCCCCTTTCCCCAGGGACCGTGGTTGCAGTAGGTGTCCAAGTCACTTCTTTGCAAGGCGTATCACCCAAGGTTGTCTCTCTAGGTAGGCACTGTGCTGTATGATCTGTGCCTCTCACTGGGTGACGACTCAGTCCCTGGGGGTATTGCACAGATCCCTGCATGGTTTCTTTGAAGGCCAGCAGCTCTCTGCACTGTTCAATATGAGTGCGGGCCCATTCCTCCCTTACTTCCCAATGGGAGGGCACCAATCACACCTTTAACCATGTCCTCAACCCTTCCCCCCC
>NW_010548136.1:75176-83114 GCF_000687285.1 Phaethon lepturus | reverse complement strand
CCCCGCCCTTGTCTTCAGGAATTTGATGAACAATGTTCACCTGGCATGAAAGAGAGACAGCTGATGTCCAAGGGCAAAAAACCTTGGTTTCTTTGGCACCAAAAAGTAAGGAAATATTCATAAGTTGCCTAGCTCTAGAGGCTTCAGAAGGGAACCGGTGTCACACATGCTGCTGTAATGCATTGCTATGATCCATCTTAAAGGCTGTTAATTGTCCCAAAGCTGGTCCCTGTGTCAAAAGGATGAGAAGCCAAATAGTCTTTATAGTTCCCATCGATCAGTTTGTCCGCATTGTTTTTTGCAAACCAGCAGTCAACTTCCTGCTGGCCATTGTAGATCTTCCTCTGCTTCCACACAACAGGAATGAGCCGTCCCTTCACTTTCAGGGTATTTGTAGGGTTCGGCTTTAATGCTTCAGTTTGGTTCTGACCAACCTGCTGATGACTTGTGTTTAGAGATTCCTGAAGAAGTTTAACTTCATGGTTCAAGAACTGACCTGCAAGGCAAGACAAAATAGAGTCCATGACTGGCTGTTCTGTGCCTGTTTATAAGTTGGTGGTTGGGTTTCTTTTTTAATAGGCTGTGTTTTGAGGATTCTTAGCATATGGGGTCGTACAGGACCTCTCTGCAATAGCAGGATGAATCTAGGTCCTGCGATTCTTTTCCAAATCTCACAAACATGGAGATCAAGATTAGAATAAAACCCTATTTCTTTTTTTTCATTTGTCAAGATACATTGGCTGAGCTAAAGAGCTTTTTGACTTGCAGTAGTAAGTTCGTTCCCTTCTGTGGGTCATGGTTACTAGAGGATAATAACCCATAAAATGCTCATCAACAAGCAGAAAGAAGATCTAGGCCTGAAGCTCCAAGTCCTCTTCCTTTACCTTCTTGGAGGCAAGCTCTTTTAGGCCAAACCTAAGTGTGGATTTAAAGGTTTGTGCATGCGAGTGGCCTGAATCCAAAACCCCACGACTGAGGGATCATCTCCTGCTTAATCTGGGGTTGCCTGCATGTCACAGAAGCTATGGCTTCAGTCTTAGACTTCTTCTCCTGTACATGGCCATAAACATCACTACTTCTCGTCAGCTGAAAGAACCCAACCATCTAGACATTCTCTGATCTTGTCTAAAGCTTAGTTGCTCTCAAAACATGGGGATGGCTCTTCCTACACTTCACGTCTGAAAGAAAGGCACCACAAAAAGTATCAAGTTTGTTGAACTCAATCAGGCTTAGGTATAAACAGCTCAGTGCTGCAAAAACAGACCCTCTGGACATGTGCAAGTGCGGTACCTGAAGGCTAAGCCAATGATCTCTGGCCATGTGCTAGCTCTGTGACTAGAGCTCTTAGAACCTGCAAGACCTGAGTTGACTGTCCTCTCTGCTGAGAGAGATTCAGACCTTACTTTGCTGTATCTCTGAAAGCAGGTTAGCAGCTGGGCTATTCTGAATTAGGACTACTGTTAGAGAATCTCTTATCTCTGCCTTATTCGGGGTTCTTGTACAATATTTGCTTTCTGTCTCTGTATTGGGAGCATCAAGCATGTGTATTGTAATGACAACTGTATTAAACAGTATAAAAAGAGTGGAAATGTGAAAAATGGGCATGACCACATAGCTAGGATAGTGGGAGATAGCTCATACAGAAAAAGATGGAAGAGGAGTTGGGGATACTAGCAACAAAGAAGTTGTTTGAGAGTGGATGTAAAAGTCTCAGTTGGGAACTTAATCCCTACCTGCCTTGTTCATTACCTCCTGTCTCTGTCTTGTAAAACTGTTTGGAAGGATCATTTTTGTCTGGTTTACAGCTCTGAATCTGAGAACCTGTTACCTACCCAGTAGCCCATGGGAGTCAGAAGAGAGGCCTTTACTGTTGGAGATATAGAACCCCAGGTGATTCCTCTGATATGGGGCCGGCTTCTTGTAATGGTGGATGAGGATGACAAAGCTGATTGTGTCTCGTATCGTCACAGTGATGTTGGAATTGGCAGAGATTGATACTTCGAGGCTGCTGCTTCGCACAACAGCACTCCGATCACAGGACAGAAGAAGTCTTTCCCCATCATCCAAGATGATTCTTTTGGGTGTGATCTCTAGGTAAGATCTCTCTGGCTTATTGTTGAGGATAGTGATGGTGCTGAAGTAAGTCCGATGCTTCTTGTGGCCATTGGGTGGTGCAGGAGCTCCAATTAATTGCCCATTCACAGTCACACCTTGCAAGGAAATAATCAATAAATGAAATCTGGAACCAAGAATAGATCTATTGTCTCAAAGATACAAGCCTTGCAACTGAGGACATGCAGATTCACCACCTCATGCTCGATTATTTCATCTACTGGTATTCAAAACAGTATAACCAGTCTGTTATAAAATGATTACCTTATATAAAGCACCTAAATTTACCCAAGCTCAGAAATACTGGTCTTCCCTGGAGGCAGGTGCCCCCAGCCCCTTAGTTCTAACATTGTGTACACAGTGCTACACAATAGCATCAGCTGCTCTTCAGCACAGACACTTCCCAAGCTCCATCCAACCTTAGACCTACCTATGATCAAGTCAATGATGTGTGGGAATTTTGAGCCACATAAGACAAATATTTATCTTCCTGACTGCTATAGCCTGACCAACCATGGTGTGATTTACCTAGATCACCTATTTGTTGATGCATATCTCAAACCTGGGCAAACATACCAGATCTTGGATGAGTAAGAAAAGCTGCTGGCAGGCCTGCTTTTCCTCATATTACCAACTGGCATAGGGACTGAACTTCTAGGAAGAGGACCTGGATGTATCTGAATGCTGCTGTCCCAGAGAATCTCTGAGTAGTAGACAGCTGTGGTTTGATGTCCCACTCTACCTGACTCCTAAGAAAAGAATTAGCCTGGGAAGCCACAGAGTAAGTGTTACTACCTTGGCCAACACACTAAAGACTTGCAGGAGCTGTAGCTGACATGCAGCAGTCTGAGGTGAAGTGCTAAACCTCCTCAGGTGGCAGTTAAGACATTCAGGTTCTCTCTATGTCCCTGCAGAATAGCACCCTGAACCCTGCAGTCCCATTGGGTTATTTTCAGCTTCACCAGTGCTGCTCTTCCAGCTTTCCTCAATTTTGCCCCAAAAGAACCACATTTGAGTAAGTCTAAGGTGCAGATCCCACTGGGTCAACTGAAGCCTAGATGTTCACACTAAGATTCCTGATCATTTTAATGATTTTTGTGACTTCCTGTCCTTAAGACAGTGTCTCACTTCCCACAGGCCTCTGAACAGCTACTAGACAGTAACAAAAAATGAGGAGGCTTGCTGCTAACCCCAGCTAGACCAAGCCGTTAACACTGAGATGAAATATCTCCATATCCTGTCATTCCTGGGGGGTTCTCTCATTTCTGTCTTCATAGACTCAACTTGCTAGTGCTACAGAGTGTGTTTTCCTCAAGCTCATTCTGCATTTGAGCCACGGAATCATTTAAGTGGTAGCACAAACACAGTCTGTGAAAGAAAAACGCTTAAGGGAAATATTGCCAGGAGTTGGATCTTATTTACTAAAGCAAGCATGAACACAGAAATATGAAGGCTAGACCACTGCCACACAGAACAGAACTCTCATAATTTATTGTGGGGTTGTTTATCTTTACAAAACAAGTCTGTGCATTGTCTCTGGTTTTGACAACCCTTCCTCCCACCGCTTCCCTGCTCAGGACATAATCTGCTTATTAGCTGCCCTGCTTAGAATTCCAGATCAGATCAGAGCACAGTTTGGGCCCCTGGGGATCAGACTGGATTGGGAAAAGCAGATCTTGAATTGTGTGGATTTTCTCAAGGCTGTCATGACTTGGTGACCAATTTGGTGGTCCCTTCATTGAAACAGCCTCAGTGCTGTTGGTTAGCCTGTTGGGATACTTCTGTCCTGAAGTGAACAGCACTGTGACTGAAGAGTGAAGTTCCAATAACAGAGCAATCTTGGCAAGTCTAAATCTTTTGTTTGCATGTTGTGACTTTGTAACTAGAGGGATGATGAAGTTGCCTCACCAAAGAAGTGCACTGTCTCTGCACCAGAAAGCTGAATCCTCTGTGTAATCACTCGGCGCAGAGGTGGCTGCATGGCTCAGGCAAACACTACATGCAGTACGCAAAATGTCTGTGGCTGTTCATTCAGCTGTGGCTGTTGTAGTACTGGTCACTGCAACCCCTAGACCATATTGGACCTAATCATCAGGAACTGAGCTCTCCAGTCTAGCAGGACTGAAGGGGTGCAAGGTGGTTGTCATGCATTCAAGTGGGTCTTTGAGTTGTTTACATCTAATTGCTGCTCCCTTGATGCCAGTCAGTGAAGACGCGAACTAGGAAAAGTTTGGATACACATGAACACCAGTTCTCTCTACGGTTAGGTCTACTCTATTGACAAACACTGTTGTAGATGAATTGTGTATGTAACAGTGGCCAACACTCCTCCTTGCTTAAGATTGCTGTGAATTTACCCATAAACTATGATAAAGTTGGAGGTCAGTAAGTGCAAGTGAACAGTTTACCTCCCCTTCTAATCGAAGTGATTAGACCCAGAAAACTAGTGTGCACAAATTTTCCATTGCCTGTCCAGAAAAGCAACTTTTTCTAATTTCCTGTCACTTCCTTGCCTATAAAGAACCTTGGTGCTTAGTCTTGTTACTAGAGAGCTGGCTTTACACTTCAGTTTTCCTCCACAAGCAACTGCTTTACTTGGCTGCTCACCAGATTCCTTATGATCAGACACCAGTCGGAGAATGTCCCCTGGTTCTCCGTCAATATTGAAGCAGACAGAGAACTTGCTGGAGGGAAAGTCAATGACAAAGTGAGGGTCTCCATCCGCTGAGAAGACACAGAAAAAGGTACAAATGTGAGAGACTTACACAAAACTGCAGTGTCCAAGAATGTAACAAAACTGCTTTTCAAAGTCTGTTTGTCCCTGTTTTTTCTAAGACCTCCTGGCTTGTTTTTAGGGAGTTGGATAAAGTTTGCCAGGAAATGCCAAGTTTTGCTTTGTTTTTCACAAAGATTATTTTATTTTATTTTGTTTTGTTTTTTTCACAGAAGTGGTTGGGTTTTCAATGAAAAATTAAAACCCGAAGCAGTCCAGGTGAAAATATTTTCTTCCTGGAATATCATTTCAGTGATTTATAGGAATTGTCATGCAGGTGTTTTATATTCCTTTTCTCCATACTCTGTTGGGAGATTACATCCCCCACAGCACACAAAAATGTGTCCTCTAACCAAGGACTACTGCATAGACACACCTCACACTGAACCTCCTTGGTTCTCAATATCAGATTGGAGCTGTCAACAGCAGATTTTAAACAATCCCACAACCTTAACTTTTCAACAAACCTTGACCTATCATCAACTACCAGATAGTTGTTATTAATAATAAGACAAACCCAAACCCTAATTTTTAAGGTAATTTTGATGTTATCCAGTGAAATTCAAGTCTAAATGCTTGATCTGGGCTTAGTCATCAGTGTGTAATGTATGAAAAAGATGGTAAGTAGAGGTGCAGAACCAACAGGGAAATAGCAAAACACTATAGAATTTTCTTTTTTTTTTTCCTCCGACAATACTTTTTATGTTTCAGCAACATTTCTTTATAAAATGTTTTTTGACTAGGTCTAGTACAGGGAGAACACACTTCCTGTTCTCTCCTAATCTACAGAAGTCTCAAACACGAGGATCAAGTGTTGTAGATCATCTGCCTTGCTATGTTTCCTCACACTTCTCATTACTGTACCTCTCTGTATTTTGGTTTTGTTTTCATTTTCCTCCATACTCTCCAGGCCTAATAAGTAGGATTTTGGCTGAACAGTCAGGATCGTTGTACCACAGTGGCATGCAACTGAGGTTACCATAAATCGACCACTATTATTTTGGATTATTAGAGGCATGAAAACAGGCACTGACCTGAAGTTTTGGAGATTTTAATTCTTTGTTTATCTTGCTGTCTGCGTATACCTAGAAGTGGGGAAGGAAGGCTGTTACAATTACTTATTGAGCAGCAGAAAGAGCCATAGTATAATAAGGTTCCCAATATATTATTCAGAGATATTATGGGACATATTCCTACAGCAACTTTGAGCTTCATTTAGAATACCAATTTTTCTTCAGTAGTTTCCACAGAGCAGTAAGTGCTTCCAGAGGGTGAGTCAGGTGCCTAAAAGGTTTGCTCAAGGTCAGCCAGCCCACAATTAGCAAAATCAATATGTAAATCTCAGCTTTCTGTTTACCATCCCTCAGTTCATTGGCTAGATCATCCCTGTTGACAAAGTCAGCCATGCAACATTACCTATGCAAAAATATTTCTTACCAGCACATGGTTATTTTTCCCTCGTACCTGGTGGTGCCTTGTGTCCCTGCAAGCTCTGCAACTTCTCACCAATGCCATCAGTAGAAGGACTGATAAACTCCTCTTGAGGTGGTTCTGAATGGAGCCCAGCCTCTCTCATCTTCAGAACGGTGAAGGGAGTAACAAAATTGTAAGTCAGGGCCACTGACTTGGCTTTCTCCATCAAATAGTCTTTTTCCTGATTGTCATCGCTCTTCAACCGGGAGTTAAGCAATTCCTTGATGGTGAGGTAACTCCATGCCCTCTCAATGTAATTTTTATCACCTTTGCCATCTTCCAGACCGGGGACACCTCTTTTCTTGGAAAGTCGATAGCCACATCTGTTTTGAGGAGGATGTACTTCTTAGAGTTGCTAGCGGTCACCTCCACATGGAGGCTATCTGAGGTGCGATTGATGAGTTTGCCAGCTATTATAATTTCAGAGCCATTGAAGTAGTTAGGGAAGAAGTTTTGGGTGACTTGCTCCACATTGTCTTCAGGGTAATCAACACGGATGTCAGAGAGAAGGGGTGTTCCTATTTCATCATAGAACCTTAAACAAAGACACATTTCTCACCATTAGTACTGTTCATACAAGTGTATGCACGCACTTTTGTACTTACACATGGCCAAGGGTACAGTCAGACTATCTAATACGGCTTTTAAGACATTCAGGAGCAGTTGGAGCTGCCAGGCCCCAAATATAACTACTGCATCCACTGTAACTGGGCCCAGAGAGACGAAGGAGTCTCTACCTTTAGAGATTTTCAAAACTTGAGTGGAAAAGGCCCTGAGAAACCTCACCTAAATTTGAAGTTAGCTCTTCTCTGAGCAGAAGAGGTGGATTACATGACCTCCAGAGGTCCCTTTCAACCAAAATTATTCTCTGCTTCAGTTTAGTTTTTGGTGTTTCCTAGGCATCTAAAGAGAGACAAGTATGTTCAGAAGCTTCCCAGCATGGTCTGACAGTCACCTACCTTCCACTATAATTCAAGAGCTTTGCAAGCAGATATTTGTGACCACTCAAGTTTTCTTAGGAGGATTAAAAGTAAATTCTTGGCTTCTCAGGCTCACAGAAAGCACCCCAGTTATTTCAAAATGTACTTTGAAGAGATGCTGTTACCCAGAGTTTTCTAGTGGTATTATGCATGGTATTCCAGAGCCAGAAACTGTAAGACCAAGATGCTAAGCCCCCCAAAGCTGGAGAGGATCTGAACCAAAGCTTCTGTATCACTGGAAGAGCCCCAGATAATGCAGTTTGGGATGGTCAGTGTGGGACAGGCAGGAACACGGTTTTCTGAGGGTCAGAGGAGAAAGAAAATCAAGGAAGAATCTCACTGTGCCCCCATAAATGAGGAAATTTCCAAGGAATAGAGGAATCCTAACTGCTAAATACAGGAGGGCTGACAGAAGTAAACTCACTCGTACCTTACTGCTGACTTTCTGTTGGAGCAAGCAATGACTTCCGTGGAGCCAGAGAGTTTAACCCTATAATGCTTTATTAACATGACCTGCCATACTTCTGAGAATAATTTGCACTGGACAGGCCAGAAAACATTTACAAGGGGTCAAGGCCTAAGTTTAAAGTACTTTGTTTT
>NW_010548136.1:31061-75143 GCF_000687285.1 Phaethon lepturus | reverse complement strand
GGAATGCCATATTTCCCATTTAAATGCCAGACTCCTCATCCCTTGGCAAGTCATTTCAGTCTAATCTGGTAAATAAACAAAGAACTGGTCTCAGCCCTTTTTAAATTCAGGCTGCATTTATTTTTCACATCTGCTTAAACAGATTGTCTGGAAGCTGGAGTCACACTTTCTGTTTTATTCTCTCTCCAAGGAAACCCAAAGCCTGAATTGGTTGCCTTTATTTTAAAGTCTCTCTAAGCACTCAGTCTCTTTGATGCAGAGACCTCAATGCATTTTAAAACATGAGAACTTTCTGTGAAATAACTCCTGGGGTATAACAAATAGTGGAGTGAGGGATACAACCTGTCTCATAGTACAGTGCAAGGCAGTATCTGTGTAAAAATACAACCCACTGACCACAAAAATCAGAAATTACATTGGCACCCATGTAGATTTTCCCTTCAACAGTGATTTGAATTGGCCTCCAGCAAGTGATTGTGCCTTTCTGTATAAATTTGGCACCAGATGCCAAATGGATTTGCCATCACTGAACTTGATAAACAGTGAGCTGTTTATCACATAGAGGTGTTTGAACAAGTACTTGCAGTGCTGGGTCCCTGCAGCCCATTGACAGGCTGATGAATGACATCAGCATATCTTTTGTTTGCCAGGGAATGCCACTTGCTATCCAAAATGCATGTTCTGAGAAGCAAATGACATGGGCGGAGTGGCAGATGGATCTACAAAATCTGGTTTAAAAGGGAGACGCTATTGTCCATGCATAACCACCACAGAAAGAAAAGCTCTAGTGGAAAGGGAATGGTCTCATTGCTCCAGGTGAATTAGACACTAGCTAGGCGAGAGGTCTCTGTTCAATGACTGTCTCTTTGGTTTCCGAGGTTCAAAACACTAACATTTCGGGAGTGAAAACCAAACATTTTTTCCAGGAAGTACTGACACACTGCCTGGCATTTTAGACAGAGCTGCGATTCAGCTGTCTTTTTGCTGTTCCTTGCTAGGGTGCTCCCTTGAACTACAACTCCCTGGTCACAGAAGAGGAACATAATCTCTGGTCCTACTGAATGATGAAGATTACAGGAAACTTCTTAGGAATTTGGGTCACAAAGAATGAGGGAATGAAACAACTACACGGTCATCCCAGGAATTACCCTTGTGTATTTTTCAAAGAAGTTGAATATTTTGCAGTTTGGACATAAAGTTATCTTTTTCAAAAAATAAAGGAATAATTTTCTGCCCCAAACTGGAATCTCCATTTCTGAGCCTCTCCATGCTGTTTATGTTGTCAATTTGAAGCAAATAATGCATCCTTTCCTCCTTCTGCCCACCTGCGGAGAGGTGACACCCATGCCTCCCATTTCTCCAGGTCTACATGCCCAAAACAACTATCTGAATTAGGGAAACAAAAGCCTTGTTCTGAGTGGCTGTGAAGTTCCAGTACAGCTTAGAGTGTCTCCTAGGAAGGAGGCAATTTCTGGGTAGGCATCCTCAGTATCTGAGCATACTGTGCCTCTCTCAACCAGAGAGAGGTTGTGTTGAGCCTCAGAGAAACTCGTCTCTTGTGATGTCTCCTTAGAGGATTTTCCTTCCCAAAACCCTTACCCAGAGAACCCAATGAAGATATAAGCATGGAAAAAGTAGAACAAACCCCTTGAGATGGCTGGCTGCATCCTCATCCTCCTGGAAATGCCTTGTCATGCCGCAGTTCTCCAGTGCCATTCTCTCCAGCAGCTTGTGATCCACATCATTGCCAATGCCAATGGTGAAGAGGCAGAATTTATCACGGATGGCATCCTTGGTGTTGCCGAGGATTTTGGATGACTGTGTTTCCCCAACAGTGGGTCTCCCATCCGTGAGGAAGATGATCAGAGAGACGCTCCTCGCATCGATGTCGTTCTGAGCAATGTAATCATTCAGCAGCTTTGCACCAGTCTGGAGAGCACCGTTAATATTAGTCCCTGGGAAGGTACCAAAATGATTAGCTCATTTCTCCTTCTAAGAGTGGTACAAATAATTTCCCTAAGCTCCCTTTAGTATGACGACAGCATGTCTCTTCATCAGGATGTTCCTTTTCTCTACATGAGGTTGCACTAGCCCTTTAACTCAGTTCAGCTCCGTTACTTAGGACCAGTTTGGGATAGGTGTTTACAGTCTTATGAATTGAATTATGAATTGCGGTTTATTATCTGAAATTGCTGTATCCTTGAATGTCTCGGTGTACAATAGT
Organism: Phaethon lepturus; assembly: GCF_000687285.1. Classification (NCBI taxonomy): domain Eukaryota; kingdom Metazoa; phylum Chordata; class Aves; order Phaethontiformes; family Phaethontidae; genus Phaethon; species Phaethon lepturus. Next base: position 72,919 of record NW_010548136.1, on the reverse strand, counting down.
CAGCCATGGTAAGCAGAGTCACAGCACATACCATGTCCTGCCAGTACATACAAAACCAGTTAAAATTAATTAGGGACTCTCCCAGATGGTATCTGAGCTTGGAAAACAAGTTCTGCTCATTTTGTCTGAAGGGCACAAGATCTGAAGAGGAAAAAAGCCTTCAAATGGGAAAACAAGTGGTTGGGTTTGTTCTTCAAACCCCAGGGGCTAACAAGTTTAAAGGGAAGAAAAATGGCTTTGTTAGCTAAGGAGTGTATTTTCACAAAACAACTGGCTAGTGAAGAATTGGAGCTGCCTGAAGTGGGGAGAGAGGGACAAAACAGAAAAGAAATGAGGGAATAGATGTACTTTAGAAGAATAGCCATGAAAAGGATTCAAACCAACTGCTTGTTCAGAAGAAAAGAAAGCAGGAAAATGAGTACAGGCATCTCCTTGCTCCATGTATTTTTTGTGCTAGTCAAAGCAAAGAGAGATTGGTTGTAGAATCTTTGCAAGATCGGTACAACGGGGTTAAAAACAGCTCTCAGAAGAAAGCAGGTGAACAGACTACACAACAGACTCCTTCTAGGGGTCCAGAAGGGGAGATCTATGGAGCTTATCAGCAAGGATGTGCTAGCAGGTCTGACCATGCATCATGTACCTAGAAATTTAGCGTGCACAGCTCCAATGACTGCAGCAAGACAAGGAACAGGAAAGGAGCTAAGACTTCTGAAAAGTCCTCAAAATGGTTTTTTTGCAAAATGGTTTTGAACCAAAATCCTGCACCTAAATATCCTAATACTCTTTCAGTCTCTATCCAGATCCAAAATTTCAGAAAGAATTTTTTCCCAGAAACAAAAGAAAACCATCCCATATGGCAGATCGTGTCATTTCAAACCCAGCCACATCAGAGCAACCAAGCACTGAAAACTGCCTTTTGCCACATGCACAAATATTTAGCAGCAGTATTTTGTTCCCATTTCTGTGGTGTGTGAGTGTGACACAGCGGTGTAAGCACAGCATTCTTTGTGTGTGATCAGTGACTCTGAGCACATTCACGTTCACTGGAAGATACTCAAGCAACAGCACCTTTACAGGGAAAATGCAGAGTTAGCCAAAACTAAAGTACCACTGGCCTGTAGTGGACAATCACTGCACCTTCCTGTTGAACCTGAGTTAATAATTTCCTTTTACTTTTGTTCTCTGGCAGGTTCATGGGCAAACTCAGCTGGTTCCGGCACAGCTCTTTTGGCATTTTAGGAGTCAAAAGCTTTGTACTCTGAGTTTAGTCCCACTATTGGTAATTGTTTAACTGGGCAGGTCCCTTGACCACTTCCTAAACTCTTCCTCTCTCAATACAAACAGTATGGCAAACCGTCCTGTTTGCTGTGTTTTTCCATCAGAGAGTTTCCTTTGCTAGGAGGGGTCACTGCTCAGAGGCAGCCATGGGAAGGCCCTGTGTGACCTTCAACCAGCTGTGACTGCTTGCATGGGGAAGGATTTGCACAGGTCATTTTGCAGCTCTCTGCTTACCAGGGGAGTGCTCAGCTAGGATGGGCACAGCTGCCAAAGTATGTTTGATTACAACCCTCGCTATGGTTTTTTTTTATACCAGTGTCCATAGTCTCATAGAAGGCCAGTGAATCAAATTCAAAATCATGCCTGCACTCTGCCACTGTTCTGGGGTCTCCTCCTCTCCCCATCACTGCTGGCAACAAGACATAAGCAAAAAGGGACAAAAAATTCTTAAATGTCATTCTGGATGCTCCTTGGCAGAGACAAGACGACAGTACTAGGTGAGAAACCAGGTCTTGCAGAAGGCAGTCCCACAGCCCACACTGGGTAGTCCATCCCTGGAGTTTCCAGCCCAGACAAAAATCACATGCCTGCTTTTGCACAGGCTTTCAGAAACTGCACAAGTACTGGCCCTGTGTGTCCTTCACCAGGATATGGTGTTTTTTCCTGTGTCCTCATGAAATAACGCTGGGAACTTTCCCACTCTCTCTCTCCAGATAAATGGGAGAACGGGCCCAAGTTGGCTTTAATAAGTATAACAAGTCACATGACTGGATGTGGGGACACCTTCCCATCACGTACACTGATAAAGGGCACATAGCATTCTGTCACATAACCCCGAGTGGAGGTAAGGAAGGGGCCCCCTTATCCCATGACCTAAGTCCCAATGTCTTTTTATTGCTACATGCTACAGGACCACATTCACCACTCTCCATTCTGCTGTACTAATTGGGTAGCAAAATTAATCCCGTTCATATCCCTGGATCGTACCTCCAGTAGGTGACATGTTATGAATGTACTTTTTGGCATCTCTTATATTATTTGGAGTAACTGGCACCATCCGGTCCTGCTGCCAGACCTTTATTCGGTTGGAAAAGCCAATGATATTGAAGTGGTCTTCAGGCCTTAGATCCTGGAGAATTGTGAAGAGAGCTTCTTTGGTCTAGAAAGAGAAGAAAAAAAGAGACCAGTAGGGATAACTGTCACTGCTTTAGTGGGCAAGAATTTAATTCTTAAGATGTTTACTGATCAGACAGATATTTCTACACTGCCAGTTTGGCTTATGAAGAGAATTGAGATGCCCTTCCTTGTCTCAAAGTCTAATCTTTGTGGTGGCAGGTGTAAATATAAGACAAAAGAACTCTTGCCCAAAAGATCTTGCAAAGATGTGAGACATGCCTGGATCTAACCTCATGCATGACAACTAGGATGAAAGCTCCCAGTGACTGGGAGAACATGCCCTGAACTAAGAGTTACTGAATAATGTTGACTAATACCAAAAGCCTCATAGAATTCTTCTAAAGCCCTCTAGACTTCCAATAAGCTGTAAGTGGCATATGGTTAAAATGGTTACTTACAAGTTGAAATACCTCTAAATATGTCAAGGATACCAAAATTCTGTTCATAGTTAGGATACTGCTTGGTATATACATACTTGTCCTGGTTTTGCCTGGGATGGAGTTGTTTTTTCTTCCCGATAGCTGGTATAGTGCTGTGCTTTGGAGTTGATATGAGAATAATATTGACAACACACTGAAGTTTTTAGTTGTGGCTAAGTAGTTCTAATACTGATACTAAGTCAAGGACTTTTCAAATTCCCATGCTCTGCCAGCGAGGAGGGGGCACAGCCAGGACAGCTGACCATATAACGCCATGCCCAGTACATAAACTGGAGTTAGCTGGGGGGAGGGAATCGCTGCTTGGGGACAGGCTATCGATCGCTGGGTGGTGAGCACTTGCTGCACTGGGCATCATTCGTTCTTGTACATTCCGGGACAGGCTATCGATCGCTGGGTGGTGAGCACTTGCTGCACTGGGCATCATTCGTTCTTGTACATTCCGTTGTCGGTATCATTATTGTTGTTATCATTGTTTCCTCCTGTCTTGCTGTCCTATTTTTATCTCAACCCATGAGGTTTTTTCCAATTCTCTTCCCCGTCCTACTCGGGGGGGTGGAGTGAGCGAGCGGCTGCGTGGTGCTTAATTGCTGGCTGAGGCTAAACTACAATACTCCAGTGACGAGTTCCAGCAATTAACAATGTTAAGACAATATGTTCAAACGAATAAGATATAAAAAGAAGCCCTGACTAGTCATTACAGATTCTACCTGCTAGCCAGTTTTGTCCCAGGCATGTTGTTTTTCCAGCAATATGCCAACATTATATTGCTCTGCTGTTCATCATCCTATGTGAATATAGGCAACCAGAGTGAGGGAAGCTGATGTCATCATTTAGCCTGTCCTGGCTGTGTCCCCTCCCAGCTCCCCATCCACCCCCAGCCTGCTCACGGGCAGGCCAGCATGAAAAGTCCTTGACTACTATCAACAACTCAAAACATCAGCACCTTATCAACATTTTCTCATCCCAAATCGAAAACATAGCCTCACACTGGCTTCTGTGAAGAAAACAAGCTCTACCGTGGCTGAAACGAGGACAGCTGGTATCAAGACAAGTTCATAGCAAGAGAGGTTAAGGTTCCTGGGTGGTGGAAAAGACAGACCACTGAGACTAAGTCAACAGGAAAAGTGCAGATGTGTCCAGTATTCCCCAGTGTGACTAACTTTGATTTAGCAGTCATGCAGCTGTGTTTGCAGGGAGCCAAACTTCAGCTTAGTAAGATGAGCTGAGAGAACATGCCCACAAACAGCCTCCATCCATGCAAACATACATTGGGATGCAAAACACATGGGAGGAATACAAAACAATATCTGTAAGCAGAGGGATCAGCAGCTTCTTAACTCTGCCCCTTCTTGGCCACCATTAAGCCTTTCAAATTCCAAGGAAAGCTATGCAAGAAATAATATGGTGGACTCATCAGCATTTAAAGGTGTCTCCCATGCCTAGCAGGGAAATATGTGAAGAGCTTGCTTGTCCAGAAAAAATACAAAAGGTAATCAGCAGTGCTGGAAACCACATGTTTCTAGGCCTGATGTTGCTATGTAAAGACAGTTTGGATAGGAGCTCAAAGGACTGATCAAGCTGTGTCATCAATATCCCTCTGGATTCTACGTTGAAGCTGATGATGCAATGATGCAACTGCAAACAAATTACCCACCGCAGTGGAATCTCTAATCCTCCCAGCTGGTGACTTGGCTTCCAGTCCATCTGAAGCTAAGGGGAATATTTCCCATAGCTTCAAATATTTTGGAGCCAGGTCTGGAGTCCCTCCCTGCCTGTTTCTTTCCTCTGTAGGGATCAGAGGATTCATCCCTCTATTTGCTTAGCTGGAACATTGCTCCACGTCTCACCACCATGCATTTTATGAGTGTTTCATAGATAAAAATACTAAATCAAATGCTGGTGGAAGAGGCTCTTTCAAAGAGAAGGGGAGAAACTCTCTAGGTTCACATCATGATGTGCACCAAACAAACCTTCAAAATGATGAATGCCTGCCCCAAACATGAAGGCTGTCTCCCTAGCCTAACAGTCCATAGAGAACTTGCTAAGACAAGCTAAATAGCTGTTATTTTAAAAAGAAGGGAAGGTTTTATGCTCTCATCTCCTCTTTTACAATAGCCTTTGTATTATAAAAATGCATCAGATAATACATGACATGACCCTTCAGAAGGACACTCAAACATTCACAGTCCCATTTTACAGAAGTGAAAACCCAGGCACAGACTACTTTAGTAATGGTGTTAAGGCCACAAATAGAGAGCTTTCCAGAACTTGGGAGTTTCCACCTCTCGATCCAGTAGGCCAAGCCATCTCTCCCGCATGCGTAGAAGGGCAAAGCAACAATCGCACAGTGGAGAAAAGGACTCTTGGATTTATTTCATGATAACAAGAGTGGCCCGTGCATCTGCCCCTCAAAAAATGGGGTCAAAGTAAGCAGAAAGTGAAAATGGAGAAGCTTCTGTCCTGTGTGAGTGCAATCAGGTCTTCATGCCAACTGCTGAGGAAGGAAATTTTGGCAGGATGTTAAAGCAATAAACAATGAGACCACAATAGCTCCCCATGTGCAACATCCCTTCTCTACTCCCCCTCAGGGTAGGCAAGGGAAAGAAATAGAAGTGCCTGGAAGCAATGATTTGGAGGGAAACTCCCCAAGTCTCATTATCCATATTATAGCTCTGATTATAATTAACATCACTTGACCTTTCCCATTACAAAACCCCTCTTTGCAGTTTTTTGCAATTCTGTCTAACTGCACTTTTCTCAGAGGGATTTATTGGGCCCAAACAGCTCTGTTGTTTCTGAGAACAAGGCAAGAAGAAAAATAATCTTGCTTTGGCCTTCTTGCAGAGAGATGCATTTCACCTCCAGTGTGCTCAGAAATTCCTTTTGACATTCTTGCCTGCGTTCAGCCAAAAGAAAAGGAAAAGGAGAAACAATGCAGAGCAGCAGTGCAGCTTGTGTATTCAGAACATCCAAGCTGGAATTGCAGAGGGGTCAGGAGGGAGCTGAAGCAGACTTCCCTAGAAAACACAACACTTCCCCCACACGCTCAGATGTGAGGTTGGGACCATCTCTCTCCCCCTTTCTTTCATTCTCTTTTACTTTTTTTTTTTCCTTATTTTTGTCACAGTTAAGTAATTTCCATGGAGTTTGAGTCAGTTTTGCCCAGGAAAAAGTTCTGTCATATTTTAATGCAGATTCACAGACAGCCTGGATTCTGGCATCTCTATCATGTGCTTGTCTCTGCAATTAAAAAAAAAAAAAAACAACTTTGTATAATATATCTACAAACATATGTACCAATGTGTGTGTGTGCACATGATTTTGCTCCAAAGCAAACAGAATGAGGGAGGCCATATGGTTCATTCTCCTGTAGCTTTTACCTCATTCCCAGTAAAAATGAAGGGTGGGATTCAGCTTTCCCAACTAGGTCATCAGAAAGCTGGGCATTGCATGTAATCCCTCTCTAGGCAGGGAAAGACACCTCCAGAGAGTAATCCATCCCATCTGCTTTGGATAGGGTTTAGGATGAGCTGAGTCATTGTCTGGAAGTGCCTGTCTCCCAGCATTGCCTCCAAGAGGCTGAGTAGCTCAACTATAGAGAAGGTGGGACTTACCTCCAGACCTAATCCTGCCTAATCCTGAGCGTTACAGTGCTTAGTGGGGCCAAAAGGAGCTGAACTGACTCTCTGCTTCTCCCAGAGTGATCCGAATTGCCTGGCTCATCCTTTGTGTTTCCATCTCTCCTCTCACCCCACAAGGGCTTCCAAGGTTTATCCTAAAGTCTGCAGTCCTCGCAGGGTGGCAACACAGACTTTGCTACCAATATCCCTCACCCATAAATGGGCTGTGAGAGATACGTGACTTCCCTCCGGAGGGTTGGATGTGATTCAGGAGCTGGCAGGCAAAAGCAGCTTTAAATGAGGAGAATATTTTAGTAAAAGTGCACTGCTTGAAATCCTTGAGTACACAGCTATGACTGAGTGCTCTTGTGCCCAGCCCTCTCCTTCAGTCTCCACCAGCCTGCAGGCAGGGATTTGCAGAGCCCTTCGTGCAGAGGGTGCCTGGCAGCGGCTCTAGTCAGGACACGGCAGCAGGTTTCTTGTTCTGGCCTTGTAAGGACACAGCTGGAACATCTCCTGGCTGCGAGGAGCCAAGGGCTGAGGCTGCTGTGGGATTCCCAAGCTGCTCCCCTTGCGGATGGGGTCTTTGCACTTCCAGTCCTGCCTGGCCTCAGTGAGTCATTGCACCGAAACTCCTGCCAAAGGCGCTCTCCTTCGAGGCAGAAAATTAACCATTTCTTCCCTGGTGGGGGCCAGATGGTTCCTCCACAGCTGGGCATACGACACATTCATTCTGGGGATAAGCTGGACACAGATCTAAACCACTCACACTGAGGAAGTCTAGTTTAAGGGTCCAGCACTCTTGTGCCAGATGCTGTAAGGTGAAACACTTCTCCCAATGTGTTTGCTTGAGTAGATGCTATTTTGAGTGGAGGGTGGAGCAAGGATAAAAGGAGAGGATGTCAGGAAGTAGTAATACAGAACAGCTGAAAAAAAATCAATTTTTTACTGTTGGGAATTGTTTGTAGCTGTGAGTCAAGTTTTAAATAAGAATTTAAAAGAGGATAATTCGGTGGAGGAGGATTCCTCCATTTCTCCCAAATTAGCATGGATGAAATTGAGCTGAAAGGTAGAGACTGAATTTGGTCAAGAAGCTGTGCTGGTGAATGAGCTGTCAGCACAGCTGGAACCTCAGGCTTGAAACAGCCAACTCCAGGGCTACAAAATATCACTCCCCAAATCTGGAGCAGAAAAGTCATGGTCTACAGCTGAGGACAAGTGGGATGACCGTGGCTGCCATGGAGTGATCAGTTTTTATCTGTCCTACAGAAGTGCTGAGAAGCTGAAGATGGGCTTGCACTGTCTAAAAATGACGAATATGCAGATAGTATCTTCTCAAGCTTACAAGATCAGAGACAGGCCAGCTCCCAGCCACTGCTCTGGTCTTCATTGACACTTCCACACCAATACCTGGACTTGCAACACATCTGCTGCTTTTTTGGTTCTTGCTTGCTAAGGGCCCTGCATCACAGCCAAGATTATTCAGGGCTGTATTGACGCCCAGCAACAACAGGAAGAGGAGAACTCCTTCAGCTACACTCCAGTTTGCCTGTGAATTTTCACCTTTGTACCTGGCTCTTGGGGCTAGCTCTGACAGACATCATTTTGCTTAAACACTGGCAGAGAAAAGCATGGGAAGAGATACACTCCCATGGGAGATCTGAGAGCCTTCAGCTCTTTCTTGGGTCAAAGATATGCCTCAGAGACATCTGGGATGATGTCAGACCATCTGGGCACCTTTTAGGAGGAATCTGAGTCCCAGTGACATTTCTCCCACAGTCTTTTGGTTGTTTGAGGAGCAGAGTGAGGGCGAAGCCTGGCTACCCTGAAAGCTGTGCCGTTCAAAGGGAGACAATGTGTGGTTGTTAGATGCCGTGGTATTGGCAGACATCAGCCCTGCTATGAAGCAAGGGGGTAATTCAAGCACCTCATTATAATGCATGTCCCAAGCCCACGTATTCACACTTTCCATTGCCTAGGAGCACTTGTAAGTGCTTCATCCTAGGCCCACATCCTCTGTGCAAGCTCCATGCCAGCCCATTAAAAAAAAAAAAAAAATCAAAAGACTTTCAGTTCATGCTGAATCCAATTCTGTATGGATGGTGGGTCCCTGCAGCACTGCAGTGTAACTCAGTCCCTCTTGGAAACAGCTTCCAGATGCAGAGGGAGCCCTCCCAGCACCCACCCCACCAGTACCTCTGAGATCACTTGGCAATATTCGGCTACACCCTGCACACCCAAACACAGCTGGCATCTGCCCTCGCAGTGGCTGGGCAGTGAGACGTCGACACCAGTGGCACAGCCCCTTTCCAGCTTCAGCCAGCACCAGGGAACCGCGTGGGCTCAAGATCAGTCAGTCTAAAGAGCACAGCTAGCAGGGGGGAAAGCATTCCCCACCAAAGCCTTTGGAAAGCAGTATCCATCAGCTGAAAGTGCTGCACAAGGACAGTCTCCAGACAGCAGCCATGGGATCATCTGCAACCATATACTGAAGGGTGCCACAACTAGAAGACAAAATTGTCTTTGTCCTTCCAGATTCCCTGTGAGAGACTGTATTTGACAAGAAAGGAGCTAAGGCAGAAGATATAAGCTCAAAGGGAATTAGGAACCCACAACTCCATCCAATAACTTGTGTGAGAGTGCAACAGAGCAGAGAAGGGCTCAGAAACCAGATCTCCTGCAGTGAGAAAGAGACAAGTACAAGTAAATATGTTGTTTGGCAAAACAGTACAAGGAAGCACAGGGAAAAAAAAACAGAAGATACTCCCTTTCAATATTCTCTATGCTTTGGTTCACATCTTTCCTTTCCAAACATGCACAGGCAGCTGATAAAAAGGTCCAGAGCTGGCTTTTCCAAATTACAACAGCAATATCTGCCCAATTCTGCCCATAGTCTGTCAGAGGGATTAATACTGTGAGTTAAGGGAAGGCTGACATCAAAGTCACACCTGAAAGGGTGCTATCAAGGCCAGACAAGGTACTGCCATAGATTTGGTTTGGGATCCACTAGCCAAGGGAAAGGTGGTATGAGCTCCACTGCCATTTTACAGGGAGGAGATGAGGTACAGAGAGACCAGAGGTTTGGGCAGTGTCATTCTTGCTAAGGTTTGAAGCCACATCTTTTGAGTTTTGCTTTCCTCTATGGCCCCGTTTCCTTTCTGCCCACATAATGCAGATCAGGTGCCAGTTGCAAGCAGAGCACAGGGACTTTTGTACCAAAAATGGGTTTTAACCCAGGAAGCTATACTGGGATTTTTTTTTGCCTTCCTCCATCCCCCTCTTGGGGAGGACAATCTGCCCTTTCTTCCTCTGCAGAGAGCGTCGTGCAGTTCAGGGACTGCAGCTCACCCTCTCCCCATCAATGTATCTTTGTGCTTTCTTCCTGGCAGACACTGATCATGTAAGCAAGGAAAACTCCTTCACAATTCTGGACAACAAGCATTTTGTTTTATACTGACACTGGCCTGTGACAGGACTGAGTTTGGTTGTAGAGCTCTGGACAATAAATGTCTGTCTCCAGTGCATGGTCCAGTCTCTCCTGCCTGAACATCACAGACCCCTTGCTAGTAACTTGAACATTGCTGACTCTCTGTGTGGCTTTAGAAAAAGTTGCTTTGTAGCTTCCCAGTCTGCAAAAGAAAAGCTCCATCATTTAGAGCAACTGTTTCTATTGTCTTTTCTGAAAAAGATTTTCCACTTAATATTGAGTAAATCACTTAGCTTCACATTCAACCAGGGCATTTAAGCACTGGATTTCTGCTCAGTGGAAGGTAAAACTGTCTTTGAGGATGTGGACAAGTTTAGCTGTCAGTTGGGGTAACTCACTTTTCTAGCACCCAACAGCATGGTGAGAATAGATACGTGAAAAGCTGCAAGATTATTTCTCAGGAACTGGAGTTTCACATGCCCAGAGGGCAGAGTAGATGCTAAGTCTTTGCAATCACACTGCAGTGTTGAGGATATAAATAAATGTTTGTAAAAATTTTTAAGGAGGCAAACTCTTATCAGCACCGGGCATCATTACTTCAAGCATTTTTCAACAGTGCAGTATGGATTACATTTGGAGCTGGAAACGTTTCTGTACAATAAGTCAAAGGGAAATGTCTAGAGGCTGCCCCACAGTGCCCTACTGAAATAACCCCCCTGGAAACAACAGGGCTACCTGGGCAGACAGCCAGACTGACACAGCAGTGTATGAAGGCCACATTCTAGTCTTCTGCTTAGCTCATTTTCAGTGGGCTCACATCCCATAACACGCCAGTCGGACACTCAACCCCCCACCCTGTCAGCATGACAAACAATTTCCATGGAGCTAGCAGCAAAAAGGTCAACACCAAGGGAAAAGTGCCCCATGCCCTTAATGCAGAGCTTGACGTCTCTCCCTCTGCCCATCCTCAGAAGATGCAGTCCCAGCGCATGAAAACTGTTCCAACAACTCAGGATTTTCATTCTCTGTCACACAGGCCAGCCACCAACCCAGTGCTGGGAAGCGTTGACATGCCCAAGAGGCTGCCCACAGCACATCCCCTCGACTTCAGCAACCATTAGCTGCTACATTATGCAGCCGGAGTTGTGCTGAGACACAGGTTGCTATGCTTTTCATGTTCATTAGCCTCCATTTTCATCATGTAGCCACTCTCTCACAGTGGGTGCCTCAGCAGTCGGAAGCCTGCCAGGTTTGAAGCTTCCTAGCCCCTTCTCAGAACACCCTACAGGTGCGTGTAACCTGCTGAGAGAGATGTGTTGCTCATTCACGGAGAGATATTCCCTCTCCACGGAGAAAAGAGCTCCCTTTGCAGAGGCCATGACTCTGTTGCCACCTCCTCTCATAGCCCTGGCCCTTTTTCCTTGAACTGTGATACCTCTTACTTTTAGATGCATCGTCCCCATTTTCATCTCCAACAAATAAGGGATGGTGACCATGGTTGGATTGTTAGAGCAAAGACCCAGCACTTCTGCTCAGGGTTAGCACCAAGCAATACAAGAGCACTAAATTAGTCTTTTAAAAAAACCCCAAACTTACCCATTTTCCCACCTGAGAGTCTGCCACAGGGCCCTCACAGTCCTCTAACACCTGCTCCCCTTCCCATTTTCCCCTGTTTTGAAATTCCTTCAGCATCTCCAGCTCTAGGAGCCTCACTCCCTCCTGCACATCTCTGCCTCCAACCCTTTCCCTGCCCACTTCCATCCCAAGCCACTGCCTCAGACATGACCACAGGCCAAGTCTGTGCCCAAAACTCTGCAGAAAAGAGAGCAGATGTTTTGCAGAAGATGAAGTCACTACATCAGGGATAACTATCCAAGCAAAAACTCTCTCCTCATGACATAGGTAGTATGATATCCCTCATCCCTAAGGGACCTCAAATTACATCATGTGGACCGCAGAGTCAGAACTGCCTGTGAACACTCTTTGATGACTTCATACAGTAACATAACGTGGAAGACCTCACTCCAGCAGGCTTCCACACAAGGTCCCACAAGCACTTCCGAGCTTCAACTGCTCTTCACAGTTAGAAACAGACTGTCTCTGTTCAGCAATGTGTAGTACCCTGTATTTGGGTGAAGGGGTATTTACTTGGAAATAACAGTGTTGCTGCAAGCAGCGTTAGACTAATAGCTTAAGTCTTGACAAAGATCGGGTGTCTTTTAGACATGGGGGATCTTGTACAGCCATAAGCCCAACCACAGATTCGCCAGCTAAACAGACAAGACTCTGCGAAGAGACAAGCACAGACAAAGAAAATCACCTACCCAAGTTCACATAACTGATCCTTGATGAAAACATGAATAGAAGCCAGGCCTGGCTTCCAGGTATTGCTCTAGCAACTGGAAAAACATAATTCCAGCTTGGAAAGAACAATTAAAGAACCCCAAATCTATAGCTTCATAGACTTGCGTGTGTATGCCAGGGCCTTGAGCATGCTAATAGGCTTTAAAGGCTCTGACCAGCCCCACCTGGAGCCTCCACCCACACTCCTGTCCATTTAATCCCCAGTCTGGGCCCTCAGTCCTAGACTGAATCTCAGATCAGGAGTTATGCTGTAGTTGTCACTAGCTCTGTTATAACCTGGTTGTAGACTTCAATGGTCCTGATCCATGGACTGACTTCCCAGCTTGATTTAGCCCATTCCTTTTCACTGTGGACTTGCCTGGTGACCACTGGGCTGTATCTGCCACTTCAGTAGCACCTGTTTCAGCTCATCCTTTGCTGGATTTGGCAAAGGTCCCATTAGGAGCCTTAGGAGAGCTCTCAGTGTCCTCATGGGGTTTCAGTTCAAGCCTCAGAAGCATTTCTATGCCAAACTCTGCACTTGCCTTTGCAACCTATTTACTCTGAACTCAGTCAAGTTTGCCATTTGTAGGTGGACTGGAGTCTCAACTTCTACTGCCTCAGCATGGAGCAAATCAGCTGGGGGCATGTTGGCTGTTAGTCATGAGACCAGAAGCAGATGCTCCCTGTCTTGAACATCTGAGGGCATCTTACTCCAAAGGTTACTTGTTTCTCTGTATGACCCTGTCATTATTTATAAATTTTAGGGTTTGGGGAAGGCAGATTATTTTGCTCCATGACAGGTACTTGCACCTTTCTTGGAAGCTGGGCAATTAAGGTCTATATGGATCTGATGTCTTATTTACTGTAGTAGTTCCTATATTCTGTATTCACGTCTACAGAGAGGACTGAGATGACACAGCTGTTGTGTATTCCCAAGTAGGAGGCAGCTGCATGAAGCTGTCAGTGCTGGAGACACTGCACACAGCTCTTTCTTCACTCAGGCTGCTGTTTTCCAGTAAAAATGGAAAAGCTGACAACTCTTTCCTCTTCACAGTACCTTTAAACTCACTAAAGGCTGTCATTAGAATTAGCATTTTTTCCAAAGTCCCCTGGTGATTTAAGGTAGTTCTCCTGGGCAGCAGCCATTATTTGGACTAGTAGTCAACAGGCTTGCAGACTGCAGCAACCACCAGAAGTCAGTGGAGTTTAGAGTGAGAACATCAAGTGTTCAGGTGCTTGTCTGCTCTCTCACCACCCTGAAACTACTCAGAGGGAGTCTGTGTGCTGAGGCACAGAGGTTTAGGGATATGTGTACATAAGGCACTTGGGCCCTCAGAATCACTCAGTGTGGGTCACAGATCAAGGGTACCAACAGTGTCCCTTGGATGGAGGCAGGCAAATAAACTGAAGCATTTTCAAATACGCAGCAGGTCCCACCTTCAGTTGAGTTCCTCCTAGTGCAATTAACCTCAAAGAAAATTGCAGTCTGGCACAGTACCACTGACAATGTGCCAGGCTTGTGGTGTAGCCAACTGTTTAACCGAGTGTGTGGCCATTTATTGCCTGTGGGAAAGGTAAGGTGAAACGAATCTGTGGTTGAAACCACTACCTTTTACCACATGTCTGCAAAACATCTGCAAATCCATCCACTTGTGAACACATTCATAGCTTGGAACATGCTTGTTCTATAACACTGAATTGCAGGCTGATAAATGTCCTTGTCCACCATGTTTAGTGAGCTGGGGATAATCATAGTAATCACAAGGTGGTGAATCTATAATTGGCCCCTCTTTCTCCTAGTTTTATCAATGTAAAGCTGCTATGTGCCCCTCCACCTCTAAAGCCAAAGGTACCATAAAAATCAGAAGGTCAGACTGCTTAAAGGGCAAATAATTTTACTTCCCAGTCAACCTTGTAGATATAACCCGTTCCCCAGGCTCTTCTGGCTCCTGTTAAAAGCAACTATTCCGCACAGAGCTTACTGTCTCTTTGCAAGTGAAGGAACAAAGCTCATGAGGACAAAACCAGTATTTTCCTTGCCAGTGGGACAGTAGTAATGACGTGCAAAGTCTTGAACACATGAAAAAAATTTTTATTATGATGCTCAAGATTTTTCCTTTCCTGACCTCTAACCTCCCTGTCAGTGCTAGAAGGTGAATGCCACAAAGGCCCAGATCCATAGTGGACATGGACTGCTGTAACACAATTGAGTCTGCTAGACATTACCAGAGCTCAGAGGCTGTGAAAACTGCAGGAGGAATATGCACATTAGCTGATTTTCCCCACAAAGATAATATATGTCTCAGTGATGTGAAGGGAATGTCTCAAGGGTCTTAATCACAGAATCATTAAAGTTGGAAAAGACCTTTAAGATCATCACTTCCAACCATCAACCAACACCATCATGTCCCCTAAACCATGTCCTGAAGTGCCACGTCTACATGTTTTTCGAATACTTCCAGTGATGGTGACTCCACCATCTCTGTGGGCAGCCTGGTCCAATGTTTGACCACGCTCTTCGTAAAGAAATTTTTCCTAATATCCAGTCTAAACCTCCCCTGGTGCAACTTGAGGCCATTTCCTCTCATCCTATCACTAGTTATTTGGGAGAAGAGACCAACACCCACCTCACCACAACCCCCTTTCAGGTAGTTGTAGAGAGCGATAAGGTCTCCCCTCAGCCTCCTCTTTTCCAGACTAAACAACCCCAGTTCCCTCATCTGCCTCTCGTAAGACTTGTGCTCCAGACCCATCATTGCCCTTCTCTGGACACGTTCCAGCACCTCAATGTCTTTCTTGTAGAGAAGGGCCCAAAATTGAACACAGGGTTCGAGGTGCAGCCTCACCAGTGCCCAGTACAGGGGCACGATCATTTCCCTGCTCCTGCTGGCCACACTATTTCTGATACAGGCCAGGATGCTGTTTGCCTTCTTGGCCACCTGGGCACACTGATGGCCTCATACTCAGCCAGCTGTCGATGAACACCCCCAGGTCCTTTTCTGCTGCACAGCTATCCAGCCACTCTTCCCCAAGAATTGCATGGGACTGTTGTGACCGAAGTGCATGACCCGGCGCTGAGCCTTATTGAACCTCATACAGTTGGCCTCGTCCCATCCATCCAGCCTGTCCAGATCCCTCTGCAGAGCCTTCCGGCCCTCAAGCAGATCAACACTCACGCCCAACTTGGTGTCATCTGCAAACTTACTGAGGGAGCACTCGATCCCCTCATCCAGACCATTGATAAAGATATTAAACAGAACCAGCCCCAAAACTGAGCCCTGGGGAACACCACTTGTGGCTGGCCGCCAGTTGGATTTAACCCCATTCACCACAACTCTCTGGGCTTGGCCATCCAGCCAGTTCTTTACCTAGTGAAGATTTGGTTTGATTTGATTTGAAGAATGATTTGATTTAAGCTGATCAACTAGTCTCACCATATGTGTTTGCAACTGGGTCTGGACATCTTGTTGCTTCAAAGACTGAGGTATCTTAGGAAGAAAGGAATGGCACAAACAGACAAAAATTCATGTAGGAAAACCTTGGGAGAGGAAAAGAAATGACTCATGATTAGATTGTGGGAACTGCAGTGTGCATGAAATCCTGAGCCCATTTGAGTCACTTTGCCATTAACTTCATGAAAGCAGTTGAGTGAAGAGTACAAAATCTCCAGGAGTTACTATAGAAAAGGGTGCACAGCTGATGTCTCTCATCCTTGCTTATACAACCCTAAAAGCTGTCCTTTGTCATAGTTACCGCAGCTGGCCTGCAAGGGCACTCTTTACAAGGGCTGACTGTATTTTTAGCTGATCTTGCATGTGACTCAGTAGAGAGAAATGAGGAAAGGCAGTCCCATGGGAATTCCCAGCTCTCTACACACCACCATAGATCACCACAGCTGCAAAAGTCTGAGAGAAAAGAAGAAAAGGAGGCATTTCCTCTGCTCAGTTGTATCTTGCCACCAGGGGACGTGACTGTAATTTAACAAATTTCTTAATAACAACAACAATTGGGTAAAAAAGACCACTGAGCAGACATGGGTCCTGGCTGTAACTGTTACACTTTCTTAGTGTACCAAAAGAGACGTATTATTCAGCCAGTGCTAGATTTTGGTCTTTCCTTGACTGATCTGTGTGAGGTTTTTTTATTATTTAGGTCATAATTTCATGAAGTTCTATTTTCTGGAGCAGTTGAAAACAGAGGAATATAAGTGCTTCCTGAATGTAGCACTGCTCCATAACATACCAGTGGTTCTCCATAAAAAGAGTATATCTAACAGGGAAAAAAATTGTGTACACACTCAACAAAGGTTCTGGCTAGACACTTCTCTCACTTCAGGCTCAAGAGGTACCTATTTGTAGCTAGTTAGCCCGAAGTTCATGTATGTTTAGCAGTAGGAGCTGGCTAGGCTATGAAGTAGACCTTCAAGGGTTAATCCCTGGTCGTGTTGTTTCTAGTAAGTATATGAAAAAGAAACACTAATACGCTCAGGAGGAGAATAAAAGCTTTCATAGTACAAGGTTAATCTGCTGACCCAAGGCACTACTTGCACAGCTCACACTAGCACCAAAGCCCTTCAGAGTCTTAATCTCCCTGGTTCAGTGCTGTATCGCAGACTGTCTGCTTTCAGCATGCAGGACTGGGTGCGTTTCTGCAGTATCTGTTTATTCTGCGAGGCAAGGCAGACATTTTTCATCAGGACAACAGAAAGCCAAGAGCCAGGCTCTGTCCACAGGAATTTGTAAAGACAAAGGCATCTTCATTCAAGACCTCATTCAGCATAGTACTAGGTATGTTTGTTAACAACTCTGTTTGCTACTCCAGTCACTGGGGAAGATAATTAGGAGCCATAAAAGTCCTATGCCATTTTAGCTCACAGTGGAGATAATTTGATTTAACAGGGGACACAGCTTCTAAATTAAGATTTATGATCACCATTGAAACCAGATAGTAAAGATTTAGCAGAAAGAGAAAGGCATATATAGTCCCCAATGTCCTTGTTTAAAGACACAGAACTGTCAGAGAATGGCCATGGTGTGTGTTTTCAAGGACATTTGGGCTAGTGTTGGTGGCTAAGGAAAAAAAAAGGCTCTCAAATAACCACACTTTCCAGAAATATCAGCATGTCCAAGCAGGCAACCAAGGACCCTGAATGGACTAATTAGAGTTCCTTAACCAGCCAAGATACAAGTCCAAGCTATTGGCCTTCAGTCATTCTAGTAGAGTTACATCACACCAACCATACAAGCTGAAACTGCCCCATATTGGTGGAAAGTGCCACTGTCATTAGCTCGGCCACGGTAAGAAAGTAGAAGGTGAAGATGTGGCCATTCAACAGAGAGAAGCCAACTAACATCTCCATATCTCGTGCCTGTGGGACAAGTCTTATGGAAGGAAACCATACTAACCAGGATTTTTCTCCTTTTCTGCACAGCTATGTAAGATGGAAACTGGACTTACCTCTCCAGTATAAGTGCAGACCTGAGATACAGCTGTCAAATCATTCAGAACAGAATTGAAGTCTTAATTAATCTCTGCTTCTAGTTTAGACTACTGATATTGTGTTGAGAGAGAGTATATTTCCCCAGGCATAGTCTGCTTCTAGTTTAGACTGATAACACTGTGCTGAGAGAGAGACTATATTCCCCCAGGCACAGTGCCCTTCCAAGCCAGCTACTTGGCTGCTGAACTGGAGATGGTTTCCATCTCTCCAGCTCAGAACTGAAGAAGCAAAAATGTTTAGGCACCAGCCTGAACTCTCCATGTCAAAGGTCAATTTTAATCATTGGTGATATGCCCTTCAGCTTGGTATGCTGGGTCATGTCAAGATCTGTACCCTGGAAAAATATCTGAGATTTGTGCTGAAAGTCTCAGGACAAATTGACTTTTCTTTCAACAGAACATATTGAGTTATATATTGCTAAGGGTTTTGCCAAGGTAATTTAAAGACAGTAGTATTTTTTTCTCTGCTGTTAAGCTGGGTACAATGGTCTGCTGAATGCACGTTGTTGGGAATTCTCCCTATTCTGCCTCTCTTAAAACTGCCTAGAAAAGAGCTGCCCAGGACAATCCTATCTGCAGCATCTTAGCTCAGTTTTGACAGCACTGGCCTTTTTTACAGAGTAATGAAGTCCTCCGCACTTCTTGTTCCCATCCCATGCCCGCTAACATGATAATTTCTCATTGCAGGTAAATCATTTTGCCTTGAGGTTTCGTCAGAGCCTCCTCTCACCTCAGACATAGTAAACATTTTGCAGAAGAACCCATCTGGTGAGAAGAAGTCTGAACCAAGCTCTCTGCAACTTTACAGCCAATCAGTCTATAATAAATACAAGGACCTCACCTGTTTCAGTTTTGTTCCCACCATGGAAGCACTGCTGTCAAGTACAAATACAACGTTCTTTGGCAACGGAGGAAGGTCTGTGGGGGCGAAGTAGTGCACAAAATACCCATTAAGAATCTGTAGAAGAGCAAGGAAGTCAGGAATCAAAGGCAGATCATGATGCAATGTTCCACATACATCATTATGGGATATTTGGTTGGGCACACCTGATCCTGCTGTCAGTGTCTGTGTCTACATTGGAGGATATAAGAGCTCCTTGGTATCCCTCTTAATCCTGGTCCCCTGTTTGTCCAGACTGGGGGAGCCTACATGGGGTCTCCACATGTCCTTCCACGGTGGACGTTGGGGTTTCCTTCCAAATGCAGTAAGGATATAACATATGTACCCAGAGATGAGAACCACAACATGCATTGGGGAACTGGCCTTGTATCCAGATATATACAGCCAGTATATGGAGAAACTGGAAAGCAGATACAAAAAAGAAACTCAATGAAGTAGATACCTATGGTTTTCAAGTCCATCTTGTGGCTGCCAGCTGACTGGTTTTCTTTTGGATAGTTCTTGTAGATGGAGAAGTAGCCTTCACTTGCAAAACATTTTCTAGGACATTTGGAGTATGCAAGACAATTGAACTATCACAGGTATAGTTAATAAAACAGAAAAGATGGATTGTGTGTACAGTACCTGAACATCCCCAACACTCAGCTCCCTTTTCACATCATATCTAATTATGAAGTCTCCCAAAATGCCATTTCGGGCGATCCTGGTTTGCTCAACAACGCTGGGGTTGAAGGTAATTTTAGCTAAGGTTTTGGTATGTCCAACTACAGTAGAAGGAGGAGGAGAAACATCACCTGTTGAGATAAAACCACAATATTACAAGTCTTTCCTATTGTCTTACAGATGTCTAAGCACAGCGCACACAGTATTACCATGGAGTCAGGTCAATTAGCATAGTTACATACTGAGATTAAAGATTCAGCTCGCCAGTGATAAAATAAGAACTTAATAACCTGTCCTCTCTAATTCTACACTGAAGCTAACTATCAGGATATAAATGTTTAGGCAAAATTCCTGTGCCCACTTCTGTTTGGAGGTCACTGAACTCAAAGGCCAAATATTGTCTGTATGATTGTTGATTGCTTTCTGTAAATAATGAGCACAACTTGACATGCATGTGGTATTCATTACAGACAATTCTAGACATCTAGAATGCAGATCCTATACCTGAGATCCTGCCAGTCAATGCAGGTATGACTCATTTGACTTGTTTAAACATTTCCTCTAGGATTAGATGAATCATACTGCAGATTTCTCCCTATTGATTAGAAAGAGTTCTTGAGGTAACTTGCTCAGATGTACTGTAGGCATGTGAGGTGGGATTGATCTGACTAATTGATCACTTGATCTGACAAGTATCTTATGTGCAATGTCTACATCTGAACAAGTCATCTTAGCTGCCTTTATGTTCAGCAAAGAGTTATCAGTATAGTCGCTGCAATTTCAGTCTTACTAATTGAGACAAAATCCAACACTTGCTAGTGCAGTCCTGCAAACTGCATCCCTGAGATGTAACTCACCTTCATCTCCAAGAGGCCTTCCTGAGTCAGTGAAGAGATGTGCCTTTCAGAGGGCATCTCAGAGAAAGACAATAATTTACAATAATTTAGGTCTGAGTCACCCTGAAGGACCTCTGCTTGTCTTGTTAGCTGTGTTCATTTTCTAAAGTTGAGGGATATGGAGATTCCTTGTTGTCTCTCTGTGCGGCCAAAATCCCACTTTACTCTCTTTTCGTGTGCTAACTGCTCATTCCCTCTGAACTCCCTAAGGACCCTTACATGAGACTGACCAAAGGTCAGATTTGGCCTTGAACTTTGAGGGCTTTCCCCCTTATCCTAACTAGCTATTGAAAACACCAAAACAGATTTTCAACTGATGTTTTTCTTAGGTGCTTCAACTCTCACAGTGATTATTCCAACACTCCTCTGAGACACAGAAGTTCTATTATATCTTTTCATGTGCTGATTAAAATTAGTGGGAATGAGCTGCTTAATTATACTGGGGGGGTTTGTGTCTCAAATCTCTGCCAAAGATGGCCCAAGAAGTCTGTGGTATGGCAGAGAAAATAAAAGATGCGTGAGATTCTGTTCCAGTTTAGGTGTTCACAATGCAAGTACCTACATCTGAGCTTACTTTCTAGACTCCCATTATGCTCAATGGAGATCAAGTCAAGAGTGTCAGGGGAGATTAGGGTATGATACATCTGGCCAAACACAGACATCTGCTTTAGGATAATGTTAATTATGTGCTGTGCCCCATTAACAATACTGATCACAATTACAAGGTGCAGGCAGTCTTGGAAAGCTCCTCTCCAGGGGTTCCTATAACATTGTCTATGTAATGAGGAATGGCACTTCTCCACCTTTGTAAAGTGCTCCGAGCAACATTAGAGGAATGTGACATGACGTCTGTATGCAACATTGAACACAATCCATCTCACATCCAGATCCCACAGTGATTTACAAAATCGGATATGTATGATTATGTCCATTTAACAAGTAGAAAAATGGAGGCATGAAGTGATGACCTAACTCACCTGACTTCACATAGGTCAAAGTCCATAGAAATGCCGGGACTAGGGTTCTTGTGGGTTTATAACATGATTAACCAAAGCTGTGACATTTACTCTAAAGTGTTATGTACAATCTAGACTCCTCTAGGCAAAAGAACAAAAGTAAGAGTCATAAATCAATAACACTCTAGGATGCTGCTTCCATGTTGATTTGGCTTTACTTTTGTAGCTGTCCTGTGAGTGCATTTGAATAGCCAAGACACAAGACCGTACTATTGAGACAGGGAAGGGTTTTCTCATAGGCCCAACTTTTACACAAATAAATTATAGTTGGAGGACCTGGAACGTGAAACAAACTCATCAGCAAAGTCTTGGCCAAGGAGACTGAATGACAGATACTACTCAATTTCAGTAAAGTCAAGAATTGATTCTGCATCATGGCTTCTTTCGATATGCCAATTCTAATCCATCCATCCTGACGAAAACAAAGAGAGACGTCCCAGACAGTACACTGAAATTGCTTAAGGACACTAGTGTTGGATCTTAAAGCGGGCTTATAAAATTATTAGCCAGAGCTTTGACATTTTTTCTAAAATCTTATACAGATTTCTGCTGGCAAAGAAAAGCCATAAATCAATAGCTCTATAAGGTTTTACCTCCAACTTGATTTGTTTTTACTTTTTATAGCTGCCCTTTGCTTTGATGAATCAACAGATGTAATATGTTTTTGATACACAATGCATCAGATTTGCTAATATTGGCCTTCCTGGATTTTCCATCTGTCTTCTATCACTTCCAAAATCCCATTTAACTGCCAGTGTGTGGGAAATTCCCAGAATTCATAGAAATGGCTTAACAAGTTCATTTATATTTTCTGATCTATTTGAGAGTCTCAGGTTACTTCTCAACTGCTGAAAAGCAAGCATTGTCATCAGTTAGGCTGCCTGGCCATATCACATCAGGGTTAGTGAAAGTCAGTCTCATGCTGGAAACAGAAGCTCTCTCCTTATACTACCTACTGCACATACACATCTGTGGCTGCAACCTTCTGAGTTCACTTCTGTGTTTCTCCACCATAGGTGTATTGATGGGTGAGCACAATATGCTGTGTGCCACAACATCATAAGTTCCAGTCCTAGCATTTCTATGGACTCTGACCATATGAAATTAGCTGAGTTAGGTAGCCATACCATGCCTTAGTTTCCCCACCTGTTAAATGGGCATAATCATATGAATCCAGTTTTGTAAAGCACTGTGGAATCTAGATGAGACCATGTGGATCACATTGCATACCTCTATTACTCCTCAAAACACTCTTTGGAGGTGAGAAATATCATCCCCTGTAACACAGACAGTGCTTTAGGAGCCCCTGGAGAGCAGGTTTCCAAGGCTGTCTCAAATAGCCATTGTCAGTGACAAGAATAGCTGGGGAAGCTCTCCTGTCTTCTTTCATGGCCACTCATCTTCCACTTCCAGGATGAAGATTAAAAGCAAAAGATGGTCTGATAGAAAAGGTCCAAAATAACAGGGTTTTTTTTCCCAGGAATAATAGAAATCAGGTCTGGAAGGCAAGTTACGTAATTCATCCCATGTTCCCAAACTCCTACCTGGTTTTATGACATGGTCTGGAAAAACTCCAGACCTCCAGTAATTGAAACCCAATACCTGCCCTTGCCAGTCCTTCCCAGAGCTTCACTTTTTCACTGTTAGACATTTTCAGTGTCTAATGTACATCTTTGTTTCTGGATTATAAACCCATGACTTCTTGTTCTTTCTGTTGTTGACACAGAAAGCACAGTATTCTTTCCCTCCTTGCAGCAGCCTTTTATATATTTGAAGACAATTACTATGTCTTCTGCCAGGTTTCTTTTTTAGGAAACACTTGATATCTGGATCACGATTACTCTCTTCTGTTTATTGGCCCGGTTCTTTTCAAACATGTGATTGAGAGAGGAAAATCTGTGAAAGTACAGAGCATGGATGAGCTCCAAAGACTTAGCTGGTCTGTGCTCACACTGAGGTAGTTAATAGGGCCTTTAGACAACCTTTCCACTAAATTCAGCTAGAGAACTAAACAGAGCAGGAAAAAGTATTTTTCATATGAAACTGTAGTCCTCACATGATGAACAGTTAAACCTAAATTATTTTGGAGACTGGCAGGATCAGGAGTAGGTTTCAAATGCAAAGTTCATCCTCTCTAACATGTGGAACTTCTAGACAACTGTGGTAAGAAATAAAAACCTTTGTGAGACCTATGACTTTGAAAAGAAATAGTCATTCTCAAGCAGCTTAGTGTCTCCCTGCCCAAGTCCATGACTAGTTCTCACACTGCTATGCTGGAAGACAAGGATGAGGACAGTCATCCCTGAGGATGCTGTGTAGAACATCATTCAGAAAATGGCTCCATTCTGAGGTTAGCAGAGAAGACCAGGATCATTGGCCTCAATGTTTCCTTTTTTGGTGTTTGTATGTGACAAAAGACAACAACGGCACATGCCAAAAGATAACTTCCCAAAACTCACATGCCTAATATCTTCCTTTGGGAAAAATACAACTCCCAGATGGAGCTGTGTGCGCAAGAGTCACTGACAAAGGAAATATCCTGGAAAGACCTGTCATCACATTGTCTCTGCTCCATATTCAGAGAGGATGCATGCAGGACTTTCCAAGAGCCTCTATCTATAGCAAAGCACAGCTTTACTTTTAATAAATCACTAGAAGTTTGTGGAGCCAAGACCAATCTTTGTATCTTGGGTCCTTACAGCCAAAAACAGGCAGAATTGGACTCTTTACTGCTTCTGTTCCTACTGCTGTGATTTCTGCACTGTTTTATAAATGACAAAAAACGTGTCCTTCACCCTTTCCCACCAAGGGACCTTTTACATCTATAGGTCTTTAAGTTTTGTCCCTTCTGTTCATCACAGGCTGTATGGATACTAGCAGTCTGGCTGGAGTCAAAAGAGCAAATCCTGAATGACCATTAAACAGAGAAATTGTCTTGTCCACTGTGCTTCCTGCATGGTACATTGGCTTTATGGATAACACATAGAAAGCACCACAGATGTAAGAGGATTGGTCCATGAAGTAAAGGCAGATCAGCCATTCCTCCACTTTTAGTCATCTAAGCTGTTATTATTTTTTTCATTAGTTTTTCTAGCAGAGTTTATTGCCACAAGAGGTTGGCATTTCAGTTATGAACATCAATCACTGCTGGTGCTCATCATCTGGAGCTGTGTATGGCTCCAAAGCCAAATGTGTTTATTTTCAACTTAATTGAAAGATCCTGCACTGGATCTTCAGGACCTATATTCAGAAAAAGAATGTAGTTTCTTATCCACGCCAGTCAGAGTCAAAAGCATCTAAATGACTTGTGAAGCTCAGCAATGGTTTCAGGTTGGTGGCGCTTTGGACGTATTACTCAGGATGCCATTTAACTGATGACTTGGTGTCACAATACATTTTTCACCCAATACCCTCAAAGCAATTTATTAACATTTATCAAAATCTCACATTTTATCATTACCCGTGGGATACTATAGACATCTCTGTTAGACACAGGAAATTGAGGAGGAGTTTTCAGGACGTATTCAAACTCAAATGAGTTAGTACCATTTTCCAATGTGCAGACCTTCCTTATCTGGTCATTTTTTTAAATCATGACCTCTCATTTGAGGCACTACAGGGAACACAGTAGTTCCTGTAGTGGCAGCATCTGGTCTTGCATCCTTTGCTGGCCACTTACTGGATTGCTACCATGTTCTCCAGTCAAGTGATACTGAAGAGTTTTAAGCCACAGGAATCCAAGAAGACACCAGACACTGTCTTTTTCCTGGTTTACTCCCAGTTTACAGACTGTCTGCCAAGCAGCCACTCTTTAAATGTAAGAAAGACTTGCAATTCACCTATCTTTCACTTAAATACTGATAGCCTTCCCTGGAGGTCTCACTGGATGTGCAGATCTCATGCTCTTGGGTCTTTAGGTGTCCTATGAGCAAGCAGTGGGGAGGGGGATCTAATGACTCAGAGGTTTTGCTTTTCGGATCAAGCTTGAGAGATGACAGCCGACTGGAATATAGTAGACTTCCAAGTGAAATGCTCCTTGCCTTGGCCTTGCCCTCCCTGGGAGCATTCCTGTGGTTTCCATTTGTATTTAGGAAAGCAAGAAGTTCCTGTTGCCTGCTGCAGGTGGAATTGATCTTGTTGGCCAGAAGAGGTCACAAGCAATAAACCCCTCCTATCCAAAACAAGCTGTCCTTCTCTGTGACCTATATTAGACCCTTCTGACACCCTCTGCCAGTTCTTGGTTGGTTTGGCTTTTTTCGGTCTGGCTGCTATAATGTCCTTCTGATCTTGCTTTAGATCAGAAAGTAGCTCAGTGAAACTACTGGATTTATTGACTCTATACACTCATCTGAGTGGCACACACCTGAGTACCAATGAAGACTTGATCTGGCAGAGACACAACCCACTCCTGACTGCCCATGATGCACCCCAAAAGTGTGTTTGGCATTTCAATGACTTCCATAGCAGTGATTTCATCACAGAAAAGAGTTTTCACTAACTATAGGGTGATTCCAGAGAGAAAGGGTCTGTAATTTAATTCTGAGCAAGGATAAAGCACAGGGAATCTGAGTTTCAGTTGCTTGACCCATCCTGAAATCGGACATCTATTTTATATACACTTTAATGGCTGGGGAGGATTATGGGATCTTAGAGCTGGACCCATTTTTATATGAGCTGTTTTAAATCTGAAGTACAGTGCCAAGAACGATCAGTGCTCACAGATTGCCATTTGGAGAGCAAGTTACAACAGTTTTCCCTGTACGTCATTCATATATAGGAATTTCCATACTGCAGTAGACCAACAGTGCGTCTGCTCTGCTTAGTCTGTCTCTAACCTTGATCAGTGCCAGATGTTTTGCAGGAAACCATATACCACAATGCACTATGATACTCCCTGATAGCTGAAGAAAGTTTCCTGTCCCTCCTGATGAGGGGCAGAGCACATTTATCACACAGTGCATGGGTGTACAACAGAGACACTAATTAGTGGTATAAGGCTTGATCTGAAGCTAGTCCAAGTCACTGACAGCCCTGATTTCAATGTGATTTGATGAAATCAGTAGGATCACACTGAGCAATCAGTTTAACTCCATGTTCACATGCTTTAGGGTTTTTACCTGGCAGACATGAACAGCTCCACTGATTTTGCTGGCATTATGTCACTTAGAATAACTGAGGATCAAGTCCCACAAGACTCCACTTCCTGCTTCCAGCGCCAACTCACGCTCTTTTTTTGGTGAGGGTTTTTTGTTAACATGTAGCAATCACAGTATCCTGTGCTCCTCACTGTTAGTTTACACTAGAAAAATTACCTTTACAGTGTTTGAACAGCAAGCAAGGACAGTTGAGGGTAAGAGTAGATACTTGGACCGCACCTAGTACTTTGGCAAAATATGGATTTTCCTCTTGGAATTTCCCATGTTCTAAAATGCAGGATTTCCTATCTGCCTTGGCATGGAGGGTTGGAAAAAAACAATTCACTTATTTAAAATAAACAGTTCCCAGGAGATGTGGAGCCAGGGAAGAGCCTGCTCAAATGCTGAGCACAAAGCCTGAAGGCCCAGTTCAAAGCTCATAAAGACAATAGCAAAAAAAATTCTATTGAGTTGAATAGGATGAGCCCTATATACATTAAGCTTCAAAGTTCTCACATGCTTATGCACAGATACCACATAGACACAGTCATCTAGAGAAAACAGAACAAAAGCCATCAGCCTTTATAAGACTGAATTCCCACCAGTGAACCGCACAGAGTTCATAATCCTGAAATCCCTTTCGTGTTGTCACCACTATACCAGCTTTCATGAACCTGGAGATTGCCCTGCCAGTGAATGAGAGATCTCTAAATACGAATTGCTGATGGCCTGCAATGCTTAGAGACTTGCTTGTCACTCAAATGCAGCCACCTCTGGAGTGGAAAGTACCTGTCATACAGTGAGTGCAGCACGAGTTAAGAAAGGAAGGTAAAAAATGTATCTTTCTAAATAGAGTCATAGATGGAATTTTCCAGAATAGTTTATTCCTAATGAGCTGCTAACATTCATTTTTGTTGTTGTCTTCTTGAGATGTGTTCTCTAGTTTCTAATACGGTCTTGATGCTACACAACGCTGCTTTAATACAATGTTGAGGTTTTCTTTAATGCCTCATTTGCAGCAGAAGGAAAGTGAATGAAACACCAGTCTACACGGTTATCCAGGATTGCCTTGGAGAACTCCCAACACTGCCAGTCCCGTTCTTGAGAAGTGATTAAGGCCCCACAAGTAACAGAACCATGGGTCATAAAATGTCTCCTTACCTTCAACTTTCCCATTGCCTTTATGCTTGCTGTTTCGAAGGGGAGGCACTTCCAGTGAAACTATGCCTGAGTTCTCCAGGATGTTCACCTCCACTCGTAACCTCCCCACCAGCTGCTGGGGCCGGATGCTGACTGTATACTCATATTTTCCCAGCCGCCTTTGTAAAAGCTCTTCATAATGCAGTAGGAACTTTGCCTGCATCTTGCGAGGAATGAAGACAGAAGCTTTGAATGTCTCATAGCCATTCTCCCTGGAAGGAAAATCCAAAGACACCTTTCACACCCCATACACATCACACACCACCTCCTCCAGCAAATTATGAATCTGGATTTTGTTGGTCCAATAAAAGTATTTCCTATCATTGAATATGTGAAACCAGCAAGAAAGAAAACATCATGCTTCTCAAAGCATTGGGCACGTAGAAGGTTTCCACAGGAGGAAAGGTCTTAAAAGACGAGATGACTTCTTATGGAGAGGAATACAACAGACGTGCAACATGGAGCAGGACCAGAGGAAAGGTATCGCTTGATTTCTTATGTAGAGGATTTGTTAGAAGACCCATATTTAATTCTTGACTTTGCCATTGCTGACCCATTGCAATATCTTAAGCAAAGCACAAATGAATTCCTCTTCCCTAATATTAGCTGTTTATAGCTACATACTCAATGGTGAGAAATAGGACCCTTCAGACAATTCCACCACTGGACACTGCTCTAAAATTACTCTTCTCTTCCGATTGACCACACTATGCCATCAGTTACCCAGCATACAGCTGACAGCTTTCTGTTCACTAGTTTGAAGTGAGATGAATTCCCACCTTTAGCCTTTATTGGCTTTGACTGTCCTTCTGTTAAACAGAGATAACTTAAGATGCTTTACCTCCCATACAGTGCACTGTAGTGTCCAGCTACCAGGCCCCGATGTGGTGCCAGGTGCTACTGTTTGTGAAGGGAAAATAAAAAAGCCATGTAACAAGAATGGAAATTTTTAATGCCATGTAGAGGTAACTTCAGAACTCACTGATGTCAAATTTTGGTGATACCCACAATTCAGTGAGTATTGAAAAGGATTTGAGACTTTGATTTCTCTTAACATATTGAAAGGTTGGGGTTTTTTTAATGTTAGCCTTCAGGATAGTTGGAATGACATATCTGAGTCATACCAGCGGTCTAACAATGACAGGTAGTAATCACCTACAGAAGAGGATGCAACAGGACAGAACAAGAGAAATCTAGTGCTTCAAGAGAAATATAGAACTCTTTGAGGTTCTGCCAGTCTGTGTCTGGATCCTGAGACAGCATCCTTTGCTAAAGGTTCCTGATGGATCTTTCCTACCCAAAATTCATGTAGTCACTTTTTGAACTCACATTAAGTTTAGCATCCACAATTTTTATCAGCAAGAAACACAATTTATGTGAAGAGTATCTTATTTTGGACATTTTGAATCTGACATCTGATCATTTCATTCAATTTTCCCTAATTTATCTATGAAAGACAGAAAATTAAAATTCCCTATTTCCTTCCACATACCAGTCATGAGTTCAGATCTCTGTCATACCTCTCTGTCCCCACAGTTTATCATTTCTCTGACCTGAAAATCATAGTCTGTTTAGCTATCCTTGATCATGTGTTCATGTTGGAATAGTGTTACTGCCCCAGGTAACTGTGAATAGTGCAGGATTTTCCAGAGCAGCAAAATCCATCCAACGGTGCATATCTTTGAGAACTATTTGGGTGAAATTAAAAGGGGGAAAATACCCCATAGTGCTGCTGAAGAGGGTGAACATACAGGTTTTAAGATTATTAAAGGGTTGAGACTTTCTGCCAGTGCTTGGCCAAGAAGACTAAACACAGCCAACACCAAGAACAGGACAAGGAAACCTGATTGCAAAAGTCTACCTGTGGTTCTACCACTGGCTAACTTTGTAGTTGTAACAACTCTTGAAGTTGTGACTCATTGAATTTCTGTATGCCTTAATTTTCCTGACTGTTATTCAAGAAGTAACAAGATTTCTTTCCCTCACAAGTACATCCTGAGCATCTTGGACCTGAAAACGTGTAACAGCTAGTAAAGACCACATGCAATTTTACATGACTTGGAGCATGGGAATGACACCAGGCAGTGTGAATAACATTCTATTTAGTTCTTTCATCCTGCCCATGGATGGGCACGCCAAAGCAGCCAAAATAAAGATGGGAAGAGAGTATGTTGCTTCCCAGAACACAGACAAATGCATGACACTTACCTTCCATCCACAGGGCTCGGAGGTTTCTTGTGCCTTGTTTTGTCATCACTGCTATGTTTCTTTTCTTTCCCTGTGACCTCCCCATAATAAGTCTTGTTGCCGATGCTCCTGGAGAGACCAGAGATGTCAGCATGACCACTCTGCACCCATATACAGTGACAGCTGTACAGCTTGCTGTGGAAGGGTTCACAGACTATGCATATGTGAATAGGCTAAGTGTGATGCTGGTGTAATTCTCCTACAGTCCACTCCAGTCACTGAGACAGAAGCCGACTTATAAGTTCCCTGGCTGACTACAGCAGCAGAGTGCATTTTAGTCCAGGAGTTTACCGCTCTAAAATGCCAGTTCAGTAGGTAACCTCCAAAGCATAAGGATGCAAACCAAAAAGCAAAGCAATTTCCAAGAATCCCAACAAGCGCTTTTTTTGGTCTGGTCTCAGATCCACCACCATCTGTGTCAATATACATGGCAACATTCAGCATGACTGCTCTCAGTCAGCTGCCTCCCTAACTAAAATGCTTCTCCTTGGGAATGAGTTACAGGGCTATGGACTGCATAAGGAAACAGCCCTTAACATACATTTTGGTTGTCCAATGGCAAAAGACTGGTTTTCCTCCTATTCATCCCAAATGGAAGTCTTTCTAGAAGAGCTGGTCCCCTATCTTCTATGGTCAGGTCTGAAGTTGTGGCCCCAAGGTGGATCTGAGCATGACCAAACCAAACACATTTTTTAAACTAAGAGCTTAATTTATTCCTGAGTGAGTCGTTCCAGTACGAGCTTGGTTGCTCTCTACTTGCTCTATTATCCACACAGATTGACAAGCACCTCCAGCAGCAAGTCAACCTATCTGCTAGCTGGAGTTGACTTTTCTCCTCCATTGACAGTATGGAGGACCTGAAACAACAAGAAGCTTCTTAGGCACCACAGGCAGTTAGGTGTGATAACTTATCGTGTACCAGTGTTGCTGAAATTTTAACTGGAAAGGTTTCCGAGGGCTAGAACAGATTTTACGGTCCAAATCAGAGAGAGAGGAGGAGAAGGAAGTTGTTAAAAAGCAGTCGGATGGTAAATAGAAGAATGTTCTTCCCCGTGTGCACTGAGGACTTGAATCTTAGTATCCTGTAATCCAAGGACATGCTCTGTGCTTTGGGGCCAGTCTAGGATGGAGTATATCATGTGTGTGGTTTTATGTTTCCCAAAGAAATGCAAAAAAGCCTTGATACAGTGCTACTGCAGATTAGCCAGTTTTTGAAATTTCAGAGAGCTATGTGTGGGATGGGAGAACCATTGTCCACCCAGCTGCCAGCATTACTTACTTACGTACATGGTAAAGTTGGAGATGAAGGCTGCAGCTGGGATCTGCATCTCAAACACACCTTCTCGTGCCTCAGATCCGCTGTTCACCATTGTGCATGACACCGTGGTGAAAGCATACCGAGAAATGATTGTGGATTTCACAGTGAATTCAGACATCCGAGGCCTCGTTTCCTGTAGGTATGAGAAGGTTACCTATTAACACTGACAGCTAGATAATTCACCCCTTCAGTGTTTCAACGGCTTTGATACTCAATATGCGCAAGCAAATTATCACCTTATGAGTGTTAGACTCCCCTGTGAAAAACAGTCAAGAGCAGGCAAGGTGGGCTTGCCCTCAAAATTTCAGGTAAGCTGCAAAAGGTGAATCAGGAACATGGCACTGCCTTTGTTCACTCACAAGAGCAAAGGCCACAGTCATTCTCCAATGGTTGGGAGGAGTCTGGGAGAGATGAAAGCTCTGATTATGCCAGCTTTTATGTTGTAAAACACGCTGACAAAATCCACCTGTATCGAAAATTGCAGCTTTCAACTCTGAACATGTGAGAGGATCAGGATTAGCCCATTATGGACTGAGAAGAGAAGCCCAAAATATGTCACCATAGGGTCCAGAACTGATGTCGGAGACACTGCCCTGTAGACTGTGCACAAGAGCAGATGTAAGACGTCTTGAAAGGCTGAGATCACTGTGTATGAAGCAGCATCTATAAATCCATACAATCAGATCTGTAAGTTATGTGAACAGAAAAACTGCTGTAAATGGAGTAGGTTGAGTCCTGCTCTGCTGAGAATCCATCCTGGAGGTCTCAGCCAATGGACAGAAGAGGCTTAATAAGAAACACTGACACTGTGACGTCTTGGGCAAAATATTTTAAGCCTTTTAGTCCACGCTGGATTCCTCCCAGCAGAGAAGCAGTAGAGACTGCAACGAGTGACACATGATGTAGCAATGGAAGCTGAAAGCCAATTTCTGCTTCTTGGGAATGTGTTTTTGTGCATAAGTCCTGGGTTGGAGCATTCCTCCAGTCTAATGTGATTTTTTGACAGCAACATCTCCATGGAGTTCAACAGATTTCTTCCTGGAAGATTTCAGTGTATTTAACCATAAGCAGTCCATGTAAAAAAAATGTCTGTACGTTGCCTTAAACAGTCAAAGGCCGAGCCCTCAAAAGCAGAAGGAAGCTGAAGAGTAAAATACATTGCAAATACAGAGCAACTTCACTAAGCCAAATAAACTGGGACTCCTCCCATTGAGGCAGATAAAAAGTCACAGCCACATAAGACTTGTGAAGACAAGAACATGCTCTTCAGCTGCACTTCCAGGCGTTTTTTTCTGAACAAAAATAATTTTGACAAATAGCTTAACAAAGGGAGCAAATGGTTGTATGAGTAAGTATGAAACAGGATCATTTCTGCAGTAGCTGATGGCATCAGAAGCAGTAATACGTGAGCATCCAAATAACCAAGATGCTGGGCTAGCGAATTCCAAGCAAACAGAAGAATGAGGATCCGTCTTGTAGTGTGGGGCCCAAAACTAAACACAGGATTCGAGGTGCAGCCTCACCAGTGCCAAGTACAGGGGGACAATCATTTCCCCACTCCTACTGGCCACACTATTTCTGATACAGGCCAGGGTTCTATTGGCCTTCTTGGCCACCTGGGCACACTGCCGGCCTCATATTCAGCCGGCTGTTGACCAACATCCCCAGGTCCTTTTCTGCTGGGCAGCTCTCCAGCCACCTCTCCCCAAGCCTGGAGAGTTGCATGGGGTTGTTGTGACCCAAGTGCAGGACTTGGCACTTGGCCGTGTTTAACCTTATACAGTTGGCCTTGGCACATCGATCCAGCCTGTCCAGATCCCTCTGCAGAGTCCTCCTACTTTCCAGCAGATCAACACTCCCACCCAACTTGGTGTCATCTGCAAACTTACTGAGGGTGTACTCAATCCCCTCATCCAGATCTTTGAAAAAGATACTAAATGCAACTGGCCCAAATTCTGAACCCTGGGGAACACCACTTGTGACTGGCTGCCAACTGGATTGAACTCCGTTCACCACTACCCTTTGGGCACGGACATCCAACCAGTTTTTTACCCACCAAAGAGTACCCCCATCCAAGCCATGAGTAGTCAGTTTCTCCAGGAGAATGCTGTGGGAAATGGTGCCAAAGGCTTTACTAAAGTCCAGGTAGACAACATCCACAACCTTTCACTCATCCACTAAGCAGGTCATCTTGTCTTAGAAGGAGATCAGGTTAGTCAAGCAGGACTTGCTTTTCATAAACCCATGCTGACTGGGCCTGATCACCTGGTTATCCAGTACATGCTGCATGATGGCACTCAAGATGATCTGCTCCATAACCTTCCCAGCACTGAGGTCAGACTAACAGGCCTGTAGTTCCCTGGATCCTCCTTCTGGCCCTTTTTGTAAATGAGCATCACATATGCTTGCTTCCAGTCAACTGGGATCTCCCTGTTTAGCCAGGACTGCTGATAAATTATTGAAAGTGACTTGGTGAGCTCTTCCTCCAGCTCCCTCAGTACCCTTGGGTGGATCCCATCCAGCCCCATAGACTTGTGTGTGTCTAAGTGGTGCAGCAGGTCACTGACTATCTCCCCTTGTATTTCAGACAGCTCAGTGAGATGGATCTAGACTAGAACACATCTGCTCAAATCTAATGTCCCCCCATTAGGTCACTAGTAGCTTTTACTCAATTGCTGATGATTAGAACTAGATCCTGCTATTCTTAGGACTTTCCCTGAACATAGGCATGGCTTTCCAGTCTCATTATCCTCAAGGTGGAGTGGATGGAAAGTTCTGATTGGAACTAGTGTTGTAGGCACATTTCCAGATATAATGAACTGGTGTTTCATTCAGTCTTCCATACCATTGATGGCCTGTGGCATAGCAAGAGATATGGAGGATTTAATAGCAGAAGTAAAAGAAAGAATCTGAAACTACAGCAAATTATTTGGTTTGAGATGTCCTGCATCCACTCCCATGCTCTGCATTTTCTCATAAGCTGTGGGTTCAAACCTCATTGACACCTCAACAGCAAAACAGGATCAAACCCCTTGCCTTTTACTTGAGACAGATACAAAGTGACTCTGCAGTGACAGATCTGACTCTGAGTTTAACAACACCACAAATGCAGCGATGGATTAATCTGAAATCAGAAAGCCTTTAGAATATGACAGAGGATATGGACTTACTCCTGTTATGAAAAGAATATGAGAATGGTCGTATTGGTCATATTGGGTGAGAACAAAAGCAATTCCAACCCTATAGCTTATCACTGGTAAAGATCAATAGTACATGCTTAGAGAAGAGTATAAATATATATATTTTATATATATATATATCAGTCCAACCTACACTGATACTACCCAGAAATATTCTCTGTTTCTAGTAATTTGTGGCTGAAGGAATTCCTGAAGCAAGGGTGGTATTTTTGTGCTCAGTAAACCTCTGTGGATTTTTCTTGTGTGACTTTGCACAGCTGCTTTTTGAATCCAAAGTTTTCAGCATCTGCAACATCTTGTAGCAAGGAGTTCCACAGCTTAATGATCTTTTATATGAAGAACCACATCACTTAAGTTTTTTTGCTAAATCTACTATTTGCTGGTTTCAACTTATCTCTGTCATATCTCTGTCTCACTGAACAAGCTCCAGCTCTGATATCCTCAGAGGCTAAGGAATGGCAAAAACAAATGAAAAAAAGACATTCAACACCTCTTCCTGGTGGTTAGGAGTTGCTGCTGGAGAAAGCAAACACTGAACAAGGGCATCACATACAACTGTGGATGAAAGAACTGATTCATCTTCCCATCCCTGGAAGGGATCTGCCATTCCTTGCATATAGAAAATATAAATGGTGGGAGGCAGAGGCAGTTTCCAAACAGGTTGCTAGATCGGGCTTGGCAGGCAGCCCAAGTTCCAGTCTGCGATTCTTGTGTGTTCGCTGGAGCTCTTGCACAACCCATTAGTGCCTGATGCTCTGACTTACAGCTGCGCAAATGCCTGTTTGTTTTCTCCACTTTTTATTAAGGCCTTCAGAAGAGGAGAGGCAGCATGAAGGAAAAAGAAAACAAACCATTTGTTTAATATTATTATTACTGTGATTTATTATCCTTATTAAAAATAAAGCTAGGGAATGCCAAGGCGGCAGATTAGCACACTGCTATGAGGCAGGTTGGCTGGATGCTTTAGGAAGGTGTCCTGGTGATTATGATGAACTGGGAGCTGAAACTTTCTTGCCAAACAAATTATTTTATGCTTGTTTACATCAAATGCTTGGAAAGACAGAAGAGAGCTGAAGATCAATGAAATATGCTCCATGTTTTTGCCTTTGTCAGTTGCTTTCATCAAAACAAATTGACCGTATCTCAGATTAGAAGTAATAAACTGGTAATAAGACTGAGAATTGCTCTCCTGTAGGCTGCTGATTCAAATCTGTCAAAGATCAAAGGGATCAGAAGTTATTAACATATGATGGTTGCTCAGTGTGTGAAATGAGTTCCTCCAGTTGTCAACTGGAAAGCCCCCATACCTCAGAAAATCCAGAAAAACAACTGGCCGTGAACAGCAATTTCACTGGCTGCCTTTTTAGCCAAAGATTTTATCTAAGCCGTGTAACTCTCAGCACAGAAATACAGCCAGACCTCACAGATTTGCTGTACAACTCACAATTGCAGGTAAACAACTTAAAGCTTAGGTTCCCATGCCGAAAGAAGGATATTGGCTTCCTTGTTTTATTCTTTTCTTCAGTAAATTTTGGTCTCTGCATCAACAGAGAACAACAGAGATCTTCACATTTCAAAGCAAACACTCCCTTTTCCTTCAAATTCAATGAGATTTCATCAGGCTTATGTGCACTGCATGGTTGAGGTTTGCAACACTGGGTGTTCTCTCTCCAAATCTGAGGCTGAGAAGATGTATTGGGAAGTATTAGAAGAATCTGTACCTGTTGCGTTGATCAAAATGAAGATTTTTTTACCTAGAATCTCACCCTATCATCACTCACTGATATAGTTCATTCCTGGGCACAGGGATGCACACACACATACATACATACATAAAGCAAGTGTAATTCACATGAAGTGAAATAAAGACACAGTGTGATACATACCAGCCTCTGCAAAAATTTGGCCTGTCTTGGAACACGGCGTGCAACCTGCAAAGAGTTAAGGCAGTTAATAGAGCTTAGTCAACTTACAGAAGACATGTCACTTGTTTAAATCCAGACTCGGGTTTGTGTGACTGATGACCCATGGCCAGGTTCAACTGCTCCTCTGGTTAAAATTAAAACCTAAATCCCTTCTGTATTAACAGACTCATTGATCAAAGCTCAGCAGTGGAATGTGGATCTTGCAGGCAAGGAGGTACCGTGTGTTTTGCAAATGCTACTTGTCAAGAGACCGTCTATATGAAGACAGGAACCTCAGCTTTTAGCCCTAGCCCTGGATGCTATGTCTTGGCCCTGGAAGTGTATTCCCTTATAGCTTCCTATGGAGTCACACGAAGGCTCCGTGTCACTGTTTTTGCCCCATTGCATGGTACACGGCATATGATGAGAAGGGCTGCTACATGGTCCACAATGCTTGTCAAATGTCGTGCAAGACCCATCTACATCCTCAGGTGAGTAAAAGCCAAAGCCCATTCTCCAGTCCAGAAGTGGTCTACACTTGAGCAAGAGCACTCAGCACTCGTCATGGGTTACGAACATTGGGCAGGGAGAAGGCTGAGGGCACGACAAGCCTGTTCACCTGAGGCTGTCCTAAGATCAGCAGTGTGACTTCTTCAAGCTTGAACCGTGACCAGGTTAACAACTAGCACCCATGTGGTAGAGCTTAGCAAGTATACCTTTCCTGCTGCACGTGTGGACCTGCTCCGAGGGAGAATGTGTGTAAATTAATGTTACAGCTTCAGCTTTATTGATACCACCTCAACAGCAGATCTGTTGCCTAAAAACTTGCCACAGGTACTCCGGATTTATTGCACAGTGACAGAAAAGCACTAGTTATGTGCAAAAAGGGAATAAAGATATTTAAGCTCAGCCACAGAATTTATTATGAAACAAAGTGCTTCACCTATGACAACGCAATCGTACTCATTGTATCGCCCTTCACAACAACAACAACTCCTCTGACTTCTTCCCTGCACATGGTGTAAGTCTCAGCTTAGCAACATCTCCAAATCAAATCCCTCCCAAAACAGAGAGTACAAGTCTCTTGTCAATGAAGGAAGCCAAGTGACTTCTTAAAATGTTGGTGAAACTCCAGAGAGCAGAGGAATACAATGATTTTTTTTTTTTACCTGATTTGCCCTTTCTGTTGATTTACACTGAAATAACAGCACTCCTTGCCAAAGAGATGTTTTTATGTCTGTTTATATCATGCATTGCAAAGCTAAGGAAAGCCCAGTGGAGAAATTAAACAGTCTCCTCTGCTAGAATCCTTATTATTTCCTTCTTCATTATTTTATCCAACATCTTGCAAAATTAGAACCAAGGAAAAACAGCTGCCTCGGGAAATTCTCAATGGAGAGAGGAGAGGAGTGGAGAGGAGAGGAGAGGAGAGGAGAGGAGAGGAATTCTCTGCAGTGTAAGTTTTGGAAGAAACTTTCTGTCTGGGTATATTATCTCAGGCAAGTAAAGCCCCTCAGGAGGCTGCTGTGAGAGGCTGCAGAGTCTCCATCACTGTAGGTTCTTCAGAAGAAGCCAGAAAAATGTCTGTGAAGTTGATCCTGCTTGGAGCAGAGGCAGGGATGAACGATCAGTGATCCTCAGTACTATTTTTACTAAAGGATTGCCTGTTGGAAAAAATCCACCTGTCATCCTGTAGGGAATGGTCACACTAGTTTTTACTGACTAATTGGTGACACTGGAAATTGGTTACTGGTTTCATCTTCCCTCACCACACACCCATTTTGTTTACTTGCTGATTTGCATAAGGTGGCGTTGTATGACTTGGGTCCTTCAAAAGCCTTCTAAAGTCTTGAGGATAGCTAGTAGACATCAGTGAGTAGCTAAGGATCACCAGATAACAGTATTCTGTTTGTTAGGACTTCATGACTACTGCCAAAGCACTACTGCAGGGTTTATGATACTGATCAGTCCATCAAAGTTTTGAACCAGACAGATTCACTAACATCATCTAGTGAAACAATTTCCAAGTTCCCATCAACCTTTATCTTTAAGGCCTTCCGAAGTATTTATTAAAGCCCAACAATTGCTAGTAGTGACTCCATAGCTGCTGCCATCTGCTAGTCTTAGCATGGTATACAGAGAATAAGCTGGGCAGTAGCAACCCAACTACCTGTGAATAGCTGTCCAGAAGAACTACCTCTAGTGCAACGGTAATAACTAGCAATCTTGTCAACTACCTTCGCAGTCATTAATCATTGGATGAGCCAACAAGTAATCCACATTCATTGCAAATACAATGATCCTGCAAAGACCTGTGTCTGTATTTATCTTTGTGTAGGAAGATCCTTCCAGTTAAACACAGCCTTATATCCTCTCCAGAATTAGCTAAGAGATTTGCTTATAGGGAATGTAGTATGTTGTTCTAGGGAAGCACTTGACTCTTCTTAACCAGACTCATGTGTTCAGTGAGGATGGACAGATGTCCTCTTCTAGATCTGACTGTCCAGGGGTCTATAACACCACTATTATTTATACATCACTGCTTTTCTGTTGGAAGTTACTGCTGCCACTCATCCGCCAGCAACATAGTTCCTGTGAAAACACTCTTATTTGCCTCAAGCAAGATCAACCAGGTTATTTCAACACTGTGAGCCAGTTGCTCAAGCTTCACAACTGATTTTCCTCCTAAAGCAGATGGTGAGTGTTCCCAGATACCACTCCACTGGCAGAACAGTGGTGAAGATATTCTCTTCCACTTGGACAGATGGGTCTACAAGACAATGTTGGTTTGCAGCTGAATTCCCCAGGAAGGAATGTGTTCAGTGTAATCAGGATCAACAACAAAATTGCTGAGGTCCTCATACCAGAGAGAAATGGGCACTTCTGGAAAGAAATTCTTCCCATTCTAGCATGGGTAGGATGAGTAACTGAATGACCAACTCTGAGGTGGGTACAGATACATATGAGGGGTCTCACTCTTCCTGCTTATTGTACGGCAAAAGATGCCATATACAAGCATCTAGTGCCGTTTTAGACACGCTGGGGTATCCCACCTGACCTCCAGCAAGGCACAGATCTTCCATAGGTCCTGCATTGTATCTGCCAGTCCCACATGGGTATCTCAGGTACTACAGAGCCTCTCAGATCTGATCAAATTCAGGTAACTACTGATGCCCTAAGTGACCCAAAGTCACACATGATAGCTGGTATGGACCTGAAGGATGTGAACACAGATCTGAAGCTCAGTCTTTTAAATCACAGCCTCCCAAACCACCACCCAAACTCTCTTGCTAACTTGCAAAAAGTTCATTGCCTTTTCAGCCCTATTTCCCCAGAAAATCTAAGCCGCACAATGACACAATGTAACAGCCCTCACTTGCAGAATATAGTTTTTTTCTTTCCTGGTCAAGAAACATTTTACAAGCTGAAATTCATGTGGTGCGTTTCATCCAGCACGAGGTAAAAATCAAGTACAGTAAGACTGACACCATAGGCAGAAAAACTTTCCTCCGAGCCTGAAATACTCTGAATTACTCAGACTGGCGCACAGCCAGGACACTGC
Organism: Phaethon lepturus; assembly: GCF_000687285.1. Classification (NCBI taxonomy): domain Eukaryota; kingdom Metazoa; phylum Chordata; class Aves; order Phaethontiformes; family Phaethontidae; genus Phaethon; species Phaethon lepturus. The sequence continues at coordinate 33,091 of NW_010548136.1, read as the reverse complement.
GTTAACTCCCTTGTCCCTGCGAAATGCCTCTTTAGCACAGCTCTCGGGATGCCGGCATTGAACCCATCCCTGGGCAGTAGCACCCAGCACAGGAGGGTGCCGGTGCTTTCCCAGCTTAGCACCTCCAACAGCTGCCTAGCTCGTTGGTAGCAGCCTCCCACTGAGCTGAGCTGCTGCTGCAGCCATGGGCATGCTGCAGGGATGGGTGCGATAAATGCGGGTTTAGTAGACTGCCCTGCATGCCAATACTGATGGTTAAGAGGGGACAAGCCAGCCCTGGCCACCAGATGCGCTCGAACGACAACCGCCTTAAAACCTACTTGCTCCATGATGCTGTAGTCTGCCATCAGCTTCTCTTCCAGGTACCTCGCCATCAGCTCCGAGTCGGGCTGCCCTGCCGAGGTGGAGAAGCCCCAGCAGAGCCACAGCCAAAGGATCATGGTGGAGGGGGAGCGCTGGCTGGGGCTCCCTGCCCCGAAGGTGAGAGGAAAGCCCTGCTGCCTGCAGCTGCTGCCTGTGCTGCCAGACAGGCTGCGAGGAGGCTGACAGGAGTCAAAATGACCCACCCTCTTCTCCTCCTTCCCAGCTTGGGACCGGCCCCTTTTCCACTCAGGGCGGCTCTCCGTGCTGCCAAGGGCTGCGGGGGATCCTTGCAGGGTTTCCATCCCGCAGCTACTCCCCTCAGCCGGGGGTCCCGTGGGCTGCTGGGCACAAGCCACCGCCATGCCCTCTCAACGCTGCCCTCAGCCCCATCTCACGTTGTGCAGCGGAGGGGGGTGGCACTGGGGGTCCCTGAGGTGTTGCCAACTGTCATTTTGGCACCAGCTGCACCCCATCCCCGTGGTGGCCCTCAGCAGGGGGGGAGGCTGAGGAGACATTTCCTCCACCTGGCTGGGTGCTGAGGTAGGGCCTAAGATGGCTGCTGTCACATGGCACCCGCCTGAGGGGCTGGTGCCCAGTGCCAGTGGGAGCTGGCAGGACATGCTGGGCTGCCGGGGTGTCTCCTCATGGGGTCAGCCATGGCGCTGGGCAGGCCTAACTGGCTTAGACTACAGTCCATCTCAAAAAGCACCCTCCTACCCACCCCCTTAGGGAGCACAATCCACGGACACACTTCAAGGCTGGGGCTTTACCAAGGAGTGTTAAAACCCTCCGGTTTCACCCTCTCTGAAGGGACACCTTCTCCTACTCCCCTGTCTGGAGAGCCCTGGTTTGTTTGCAGAAGCTGCCCCAGGGGCCCACCATCACAGAGCAGGGCAGGACTCCCTGCGCACCCTCGCCTTGGCAACCCGCTGGGCAGCCAGGTGCCTCCCTGCCAGGAAGACGACCAAGACCTGTACTTCTACCCCTCTCTCGTATCATCTGGGCTCTGTTTCTCAGCTGGGAAAACCGACGGTGAGCCTCCTGCTCTTCCCTCCGTTTCCCTGAGGCAGAGTCCTCTCCTCCCCAACCAGCCCCAGGACGAAGGCAGGCACTGCCTGGGCAGGCTGGGTCCCCACTGCTCAGCTGCCAGGGGCGTTCCCCCAGGCACGGCCATGCCAGCTGGCACAGACCAGCCATGTCTCATCTCCAGGCGTTCGGGAACTGGCATCTGCAGCACTCACCTAACCCCAAATCCGACGTATTTACTACATTTTTCTATGCCAGCAGTAACTTCTTAAATCCAGCAGACACAAATTTCCTCTCTTTTTGTTTGTGTTGGTTGTTTTTTTCGCGGGTGCTAGGTGCCGCACACACAAACCTGTCACAACCACTGTATTTTCTTTTTCCTTTCCAGCTGTGTGTCATCAGGGACTGAAGCTGTTTTGCTTCAGCTCCAGTCCATGGCAGTGACAGTCCAGTGAGTATCTCAATGTTTCTCCAGCTTTGCTAGGAAAGAATCATAGAATCATAGAATTTTGGAGTTGGCAGGGACATTTTAAGGTCGTGTAGTCCAACCCCCCTGCCATAAGCAGGGACATCTGCAACTAGATCAGGATGCTCAGAGCCCTGTCCAACCTGACCTGGGATGTTCCCAGGGATGGGGCATC
>NW_010548136.1:24137-30972 GCF_000687285.1 Phaethon lepturus | reverse complement strand
CATTACCCCTTGTCCCATCGCTACAGGCCCTGCTAAAATGTCTGTCCCCATCTTTCTCCTCAGCCCCTCTCAGCCGTGGCAGCTGCAGGAAGGTCTCCCCGGAGCCTTCTCTGCTCCAGGCTGAGCCCCCCCAGCTCTCCCAGCCTGTCCTCCCAGCAGAGCTGTTCCAGCCCTCGGAGCGTTGCTGGGGCCTCCTCTGGCCCCGCTCCAGCAGGTCCATGTCTCTCCTGTGCCGAGGGCTCCAGAGCTGGACGTGGCACTGCAGGGGGGTCTCCCCAGAGCGGGGCAGAGGGGTAGAATTCCCTCCCTCACCCTGCTGGCTTCGCCATGCTTCTTTTGAAACACACCCTTGGGCCACCAGAGTTTATCCTTCTGGACAGACACATGTGCACCCACCTGAAAGCATATGTCCACTAAGAGCATATGTCCTGGGATCATTATATCCTCCAAATCTAGCATGTGTAATGGAGGAACAGGAATGTGCTTGCTCCGCATTCAGAAGGGACAAGGGGAGCTGGAGATGGAGTAAAGGGAAGGGACAGCAAGGTCAACACCTTTGGAACTCCCCTTTAGCAAACTGATGGCTCAGACTTAGGCTGAGGCCACACCGTGTTCACACAAAGGCCCCTTGTGGCATTTCCAGGAGGAGGGAAGGAATCAAAAGCCTAGCCATCTCCTCTCCCACTGGGACCAGTACACAGGTACAAGGGCCTTTGGAGCGACCACTTCCATAATGGGAGCTGCAGAGCTGGGCAGCACTGCAGGGAATGACAAAGGGCTTATGTGGCTGGAGAAGAGAAGATGGTGGGAGAAAGCTGGAGGGAGGCTGGGGCAGGATGCTTCAGGCCCTCAGTGACACCTCAAATGGTTGCTCTGCTCATCTGGTCTATGCCAGAAGATAGTCAAAGTATTATACTCAGCTCCTCACCATTTCAAAGGGAGATGGAAGAGGGCTTAACCATCCAGTTGGGAATCAAGGAAGACTTCAAAGCAATGGTTCAGGCTGAGACCTGATTTAAGGACACACCTTAAATGGTTTGAAGTATTTTTCATCTGGGTGCAGTTTGTTTCAGCTCCCGCATGTTTTGTCTAGTTCAGACACAGAAGTGCACTGGAGTAGCATGAGAAGTAGGGCTGCAGCCTCCTGTGCCCTCACTACTGACTTTAGGGTGGGCTGCTCCTCAACCTGCTCTGTCCATGTTTCACCAACCAGGGGACACAGATGAATAAAAGTCTTGCAGCATATGCTTAGAGATGCTGGAAATGGGCATTTAAAACAGTACATATAGGATGATTTTCCTACTGTTTTGGTAAACCTAGAGAAAACCAAGGCACACCTGTAAAGGCAAGTCAGTACCACCCTGCTAACCATAGAGGTAATGGTAGTTCCTGGGCAGGAAAGGGAGATGTTTGCCAGTTTTAAGTAACCATTGGGCAGCCAGGACATATTTGGAAAAACATCCAAATCTCACCAGCTATCACTCTGTGCATCCTGATCAGTATTTAGCTTATTTCTGCAGCCACTCCGCTTCTCCCATTGCACAGGTGAGGAGCTGAGGGGCAGAGTAAATCAAAATAGTGAGATAGTGCAAAGATACTGCAATAAAGCTGATCCTAAGCACATTTGGTGAAAAGAGGATATTCAGAACAAAACAGGACCCTAGAGCAGGTACGGGATAACCAATGGGTGTGACAGAATGAGCTGGGAAAAGCACTACCCATCCCAAAGTGATTAGGAGCAGCCAGTTCTGCTCGTGCTCTTCTCAGCAAGGGCACATAAGGACACAGCACATAGCTAAATATGATCAAGGTGTTGTTTTAATGTGGGTCAGATGCAGTTAGGTTTGTTGAGTGAACATTAAGCCTGGGGTCTTGATTGTTCACATTATCCCCTCTTCCCCCTCCTTCTAATACGGTCTTCTGATTTCGGGGGAGAACATGGCAGGTACTGTTCTAGGGATGCTGTTGGAGACTGAGATAAGCAATTATTCAGATGTGTTCACATTAGACATGTTTAATGTTGACTTTTGCCGACTTAGCAAGATGAGCAGCTGTTCTTTGGGTGGGAGCTCAGCAAATTAAATTGCCTGGCATGCCTGCGGCCAGCATAAGCAGAGACATTGGAGAGAGGCATGATCTAACAGCTGAGCTTCCACACACACTTCACCTGGAACAGATCATGTTATATCAACAAATCTCTCCATGTTGACACACAAACACATGCACCTTGGTGATGCTCTGCCTTCACACATCTGCATCTGCCTATTTTTCCATGCAAGGCTCGTGGGTAGGACTGGTCTTCCTCATTTTTATTGTACCAGTTAAATAAACCCTGTAGGGAGTGTTGAAGCTAAAGAAAATGTTGGCACCTTCTAGCTCAAGAGCAGGAGTTTTCCAGATTCCAGACTGAATCTGAGGGAGCAAGATCAGAGCTGCATTTGGTCATATCATAAGTGCCATGGCTGCATGTATTCATAAACGAAAGATTTCCAGTTCTCTGTTCTTCTAGATAGAAAAATGGGATACCAGACACCCACCTAACACAGAGGCACTTGGATTAAATGTCCAACTAGAAGTGTCTGAACCAGGAACAGAATCTACCCAAAGCATTAACAAACTGTAGAATTTAGTAGCATTCAAAGCCATTTGAATTGAAGGCAATTTGATCAAGCAATTGCCGAGAGTCCCAAAGGGTTACACAGGCATAGACATAGATAAACGTCCAGAGGTAAAATTAATTATGGTGTAAATTCAGGGAATTACATTAAATATTTTCTTTCAGGTCTTAATCTAATCAATTTCCTCTGAAACATCTGGATAGGACCTGATGGTCCTCAGTTATGACACTATTTGGGAGGTTCCTGAAAGGGCTTTTCTGGGGTTCCTGTCACTGCTGATCTCCCCATTGCCATTAGCTGTGTGGGCCATGGCCCAGCAGAGCATTTCAGAACTTCAAAAACTGATATTGTTCAGATTTGGGATGAAAATTTTAAATATACCTGAATCCTCTGCCAAGGGGCCTCAGTGCTGGGGATGCCCAAGTCTTTCTGGGGGGCTTCTGTGAAACATGCTTTGAAGAAGTCATCTGGTCAGATAGACAGGTCACCAGGTCCTGATACCTGAAATAGCTCTGTTGAATGGCAATGCAGAGAGATTACAGTTGAAGTAACAAGAAACCTTGTTTGGTATGTCCACGTACATTTTCCCAGAATGACTAGTGCATAGTGGGATGAACGTCAGGGCAGTAAGCACCTCATGCAATTGTGTTGCCTTGCAGGTACACCCTGTTCTTACCTGGATTATTGGCAATTTTCAGATAAGAAATTCAGTTTGGGAACGGGAAACTGGTTATCTCATAAGAGGCAGAAATTGTGAGCATTTTTTCCCGGGTGCAAGCCAAGATAACGCAATTTAATTATTCCGAGGGACAGAGTCTGCCCAACAGTAACCCCAAGGCCTTCAGGGAGGACAGTGCATGAAAACGTCCTTCCGGAGGAATCCCGGCCATGGAGAAGACTAGTCATGAAACAGCCTGACACATACTACAAAACATCTTACTGAGATCCTGACCTCCCCATGAACTTCTGCGGAAGTTCACCTACCCTGATGGCAAGCAGTAGGACTCAGGGACCTTTCTGAGAATTCCCGGCACTTGTTCCTCCCGTACGGCGTCTATACCTTCTCCCTGAGTAATTTCAGGCGGTTTTGGACAGTATCTTTGAGCAGTTCGTGCCATCTAGTGGTCACACTGATTTCCCAATCTTGTTATTTTTACGTAAAAAAAAAAGCCACGTTTGGTGGTTATGAGAGGACTGAAATAGGGGGTTAAAAAATTAATGTTTGAAGTAAATTCTGTTCTAAAGGGACATTTTCATCTCTTCAGAGCAGCAGTGATTAGCTTCCCCGTCCAGGGTTCCAGATACCTCCAGAACAGTTATCTTAAGCTTTAAGTTTCTGATGAGAAAGGACTTGGTGACTCTGAGCTAGGGGCACATGTGTGAACAGAACTCGGCTTAGATGGATCAACGTGGCAAAGACTGGGTGTCCCATGCCTGCTGCTCTTGCAGGCCTGGATAAACCTTTTCATAGAATCATAGGATCATAGAATCATAGTATAGTTTGGGTTGGAAGGGACCTTTAAAGGTCATCTAGTCCAACCCCCCTGCAATGAGCAGGGACACCTTCAAATAGATCAGGTTGCTCAGAGCCCCGTCCAACCCGACCTTGAATGTTTCCAGGATAGCTCTGATCGCACTCATGAAGGTGTTCCTAAGCTAACTTCAAGGTAGATAACAAATACTGCTAGATATACAGGCGCACAGCACTGAGCAAAATCCACCTAAGAGGCTGAGTAAACACTGAGTCCAAGGTATTTGGTTAGTTGTCAGTCTCTTGACTACATGATTTAAAGCCAACCTGTATACTTTATGTACCACAGAGCTGTAAGCCAACCTCCTGTTTGAAGCAGCATGGCTGGTATCTTAATGCTGAGACTCCCTTCTGCTCATAAAGTCTACAATGGTGATAAATACAGAGCAGCTCATGCCAGGAGGTAGGAGTCATCTGATGAAGTGTAGATGTCCCCAGACCTGGTGTCCTCCTCTGAGGTCTCTGACTGGACTCCCTATATTGTACATGACATGAATTAGAATCAGCAGGTAATTAAATTGGGTCAGGCATCATATGGTTAGAAAAAATCTATTTATTTCCATGGACTAAAAACAGAGACAAAGATGCACAGTAGGGTTATTCCGTTCCTCATTATGCTATTTTGTTTGACAGCCAGCTGAACATGAGCCAGCAGTGTGTCCCATTGGCCAAGAAGGCCAAGAGCATCCTGGCCTGTATCAGCACTAGTGTGGCCAGCAGGAGTAGGGAAGTGATCGTGCCCCTCTACTCGGCACTGGTGAGGCCGCACCTTGAATCCTGTGTTCAGTTTTGGGCCCCTCACTACAAGAAGGACACTGAGGTGTCCAAAAAGGGCAACAAAGCTGGTGAAGGGTCTAGCGCACAAGTTTTATGAGGAGCAGTTGAAGGAACTGAGGTTGCTTAGCCTGGAGAAAAGGAGACTGAGGGGGAGACCTTATTGCTCTCTACAACTATCTGAAAGGAGGGTGTAGTGAGGTGGGTGTTGGTCTTTGCTCCCAAGTAACAAGTGATTGAAGAAGAGGAAATGGTGTCAGGCAGCACCAGGGAAGGGAAGGGAAGGGAAGGGAAGGGAAGGGAAATCTTGTCTGCTGTTTTGTCCCTGGATTTATATAGTAATTTTCCATTGAGGCTCAGATGTCTGCAAATTTCCTTTCTTCCTGGAAGAGTGGAAGGGGTACCCCAGCTCCTTTGCCAGAAACCTGCTTCCTCCCTTCTTTTCCCCTTTTGCTTTGCTGGCTTACTTTATCCCATCTCTTGAAGTACCCAAAGAGGCAGGGAGGGCAAAACAGTTTCAAAAGCACCCAGGAGCTGTACAACATGCATCTGAAAATATCAGCAGATGTTTTCATATGAATAACTTTGAAAAACTAGAACTATCCTACCACCAGCTATGACCCAGCCAGAGTGGAAAAAGGGTATTTGTGTGGGTCAGGATCCAGCCCAAAGGTCTCTGCCAACTGCTGTGAAACGGCTGGGAGGGAGGGCCCTTGGAGAAGCACAACGTTGCTGCCTCCATCACTCTCAGAACCAGTCTTCACCTCGTTTACTATAAACAAACAAGCTAGGAGTGAGTTCTTGCTTTGACCCTTCAAAGTTTTGGATACTCCAAGGTCTGTGCCTAGCAGGAAATTAGTCAAATATCATGGGAAGCTACAAAAGCACAAAGTGGGCCTATCCAAGCCTGAGCTGTTATCAAGGGCAGAGGCAAGTGAAGACACTATTTGGATAACCCTTGCTCAGGCACCACAGCTCAGACTTACGTTGCAAGGCAAATATTTACCTATGGCCTAAACAAAGTCAGCGTTTCAAAACTTTGTTCAAAATACTGCATAACCCTGAGCTGTTTCCTTGAACTTGTCTCAGAGAAGGAAAGATCTTGTGTCTAGTACCTATGCAGGCTGTTCTCGGGAGACAAGCAGGAAGAAAATGAAACATCTGCTCTGCTTCCTGGTTTTGATCCTCATTTCTGGAGTAGGAGGCTTTGATCTTGTTATCGACGAAATCCCAGATGTGAGTATTTCCAGGCAGGGCCTAGGTCTCCCTTCCTTACTGAAGTCAACATCGAAGCTGCAGCTGGCTTCAGTGGGAGCAGAGTTGGGTCACTGTTCACAGCTCTGCTTGTATCTCGTGAATTCTCTTCTACTTTTAGCTGTAAATGGGATTGTTCTGATGGCTGGACCTGTCATTCGTAGTGTTGCTTTTTTAATATTATTAAAGTTGGGATAGTATGGGCATAGCTCCAAATTTGTTTTCAAGCAGGATTCATATTTTTACCTCAATTTTGCCTCTTCTGGTGGTTTTAACCTTTAAACATTCAAGTGGCTTCTACTCTTAGATATTCAGCATATTTTATATCCTGTTTCCCTGGAATAAGCAGAAACAGATCACCTAGATATCTTTGTGGATGGGATCCGCAGTACGGACCAATATGAACCTCAGCAAAGCTTCATATGGACTCAGGTTTTTGTTAACAGGAATTCAGATGTGGAGTTAAGATCCTATTGACCATACATTCCTCAGCAGAGGGATGAGATAATTTATAGAAGAGCTTGTAATTGCTTAGGATAGTACAATGATGAAAAGTATAGTCATAGCTTTGACTCTGAAGCTGAGTCCAAATTTAAACCCCCAGACTCAGGTGAACTTAGATTTGAGTGTCTACACCCATTTCCACATTGCTGTATTG
>NW_010548136.1:0-24106 GCF_000687285.1 Phaethon lepturus | reverse complement strand
CAGCAGGAACCGTGTGAAGCTTTCTTTTCCTTCGCAAGATTAACAAAAAGAGTTAGTGAGCAGGGATATCCTCTTTTTGTATCTTCTTACAGCACTTTTCATGACACAGTGAGATTTTTATCCTGAGTTTGTAATTCCCAGAAAAAATATTCCAGACCTGTGCTCCTTTCTAAACATAGATGCAATATCAGTTTAACGTCAATGTGCTTAAACAATTTCAGTTAATTTTGTGCAAACCTTTGCATGTATGCTATCATATAAGTTGGAGAGAAACTCATGAATTTAAACTTCTTCCTTGCCATAAACTTCTAACAAACTTTAATTAAGAGTATTGCTGTGGTGTAAGAATCACACTTCTAATTGAATCAGTGCAGCTTTGCTCTTGGAAAAGACCTGATGTTCCTTTGCTGTCAATGGGATAAATTCAGTTGTCAGGTATATTAGTAGAAAGCCAGAGACAACTTGTATTGGTTTGAGCAGAAATTCTCTGAACTTGCTGATGTATGTGAGATCAGTATCTGAAATGCTGTAGTTACCATGGCTGGACCCATCCTGATGATAATCTGCCTCTTGCTCTTTATGAGCAGTTCAATGTGTTAAATATTACTCCTTGTTTCAGAAGAAAAGGTTGCAAAAAGATAGAAAAGGCCATGGTCTTAGACGAGTGTATAAAGCTAGTTGGCCACAGATGGAAACCGAATGTGTGAAGATGCAGCATTTTGGTCTTAAATGTTTTGCATCTTTGCTCCCCATTTGCACCACGGGGAACTAAATTCCCTTTGGAACTCTGTTAGAGTTCTAATCAATAATGAATCAAGCGATAAACAGTAAGGCAGAAACAACACCTCTTCATTTCTTCCTCTTTCTCCTCTAGGAAGTGGAAAATCTGATTGACCTAGAAAGTGATGGATTTCCTTCAAGCTCCAAGATGAGAAATGGCAGGTACCAGGTACAGTACCCAAAAATGCTTCAAAAAAAAGGGAAGCAAGAATGCCTGGGAGGTGTCTCCAGGCAGCCTGTTCCATGTCAACGGTTGTAAGCATGCAATCAGGTAGGACCAGGAGGTCCTTATATGCATTGAGACCTCCATATCTCTTGTTGGGATAAGAAATGCTACTATCCTTCATGCAGTACCTGGCACAACAAGGCTTTGTTCCATATCTGAGCTCCTGAGGACCACAATACAGATACTGAACAATAGAGATACTTGTCTGTCTAACTTAATGTATGGGAAAAATCCCATTGACACTGGTGGGGCTTTTCTGTGAGAAAATGGAAAAGGACTTCAGACACTGGCGATGTGGGCTGAAACATTTCGGTCCTGCAGGTAGTCATAGAATCATAGAATATTTTGGGTTGGTAGGGACCTTAAAGATCACCTAGTTCCAATCCACCCTTGCCACAGGCAGAGACACCTTCAACTAGTCAGGTTGCTCAAAGCCCCATCCAACCTGGCCTTGAAGATTTCCAGGGATGGGGCAACCACAACTTCTCTGGACAACCTGTTCTAGTGCCTCACCACCCTCATAGTGAAGCATTCTTCTTTATATCTAATCTGAATTTACCATCTTGTCCTATTGCTGCAGGCCCTTGCAAAAAGTCCCTCTCCAACTTTCTTGTAGACCCCCTTTAGGTACTGGCAGGCTGCAATAAGGTCTTCCCAGAGCCTTCTCTTTTCCAGGCTGAACCCCCCCCAGCTCTCCCAGCCTGTCCTCCCAGCAGAGCTGTTCCAGCCCCCTGATCATCTTTGTGGCCTCCTCTGGCCCCGCTCCAGCAGGTCCATGTCTCTCCTGTGCCGAGGGCTCCAGAGCTGGACGCAACACTGCAGGGGGGTCTCCCCAGAGCGGGGCAGAGGGGCAGAATCCCCTCCCTTGACCTGCTGGCCACACGGCTTTGGAGGCAGCCCCAGATATGGTTGACATAGTCCATTCATTCATATTTAACTCAGGTCAAAATAGTGCAGCACAGTGTCACATGAGTAATGAGCTGGTGGACTCTGAGACCAGGAAAGAAAATGTGTTTCCAGCATGCTGATGGGTTGCAGATTATTGTATTCTGTCAGCTTCTGAAACAGAAACAGTTACAACAGCATTGCAGGAGTTTTCCTGTGTTTTACACAGTAGTAATTAAAGATAATAATCATGAAGTCGGTTGTTTGAAGGTATTAGCTTTTATTATACTGAATGAAAGAAATTATGATCAGTGAACCTTGTCCTCCACCAAGCTCCGGTGCTGCCTTTCTTGAGCTTGTTCAGTACAATGAAAACAAAAGATCCTCTTGAGTAAAGTTGGATTTCCCAGCATTTTTGAAGTTAAGCACAGGCAAACATGATTCTTCTTTATCCTAAGGTTTTTTGAAAGGGGCCTCACAGACACTGTCAATGTAATTTATTGACACCTAAAGCCCCCATTGCACTGCCAGAAAAATGGAAGATTTTAGCACAAATATGAATCAAGCCAGTTCACGTTTGCCAGACCAGCATTTAAACAATTTAATCATATCTAAGCAGATATCCTTTCTAGCTGGACTTCTTCAGGACATCATTTCTTTCCAACATGTCTGTATTAGTGCCATATGTATTTCACTGCCTCTGTTCCCCAGCTTTCTGGGTACCTAGTGATATAGACATATACATGCAGTAATTTGCAATTCTACTAGTAGTTTTATTATATCATCAGTTATTCCTTCTATTCCCATATATTATTTCTCATCCTTTACCTATCAAATGAGCCTTTGCAAACCAGTAGAACTAAGATCCCAGGTATAGGATGAGCTACCCTTATGTTAGTTGGGTCACAATAAAAGATTAATAAATTAAACTGAACTACGCTAAACATCTTGAGACAGTAGCTCTTGGCCAACAGCAGGCATAAAGTTACTTACTGCGGATCACTAGAGGAAGGCTGTCTTCCAAATTATTGTTTTAGCACTATGTTTTTCTACAGTGAGGTCACTAGCCCATTGGCAACAAGACAACAGAACTCCTCTGCAGGCCGTACTTGATTATCTCTAAATAGCTTTCTATGTCCAGTTCAGGTATTCTGGTGAAAAATATTTGCTCCTGAGTAATTCCAAAAATACTGTGTCTCAGGTATGTGAATGGTCCTCGTGACCACAGAAACAGAGCACCTCATGGGCTGGAATTCTGGTAACCTTATGAACCTCTGTGTGATGGTTCACTGCCATTATCTCTCTTTTGGAGACAGATAATGGAGCTTGTGCCTAGATTGTGAGGCAGGATGTTCTATAGCATGTCTCCCAGTCCTGGTCCTGATCTCTGTCTGTTCAGAGCCAGGTGACATCACACCTATTGCCTTATTGCTCTGCCTGCCTGGCTCCCTCCCCATAAGAATCAGCATAGGAAAAAATATGGAAGGAGAGAGAGGGTGGAATCAGCTGGCTGGAGAGTCCTCTGGGATCCCAGGGTATAAATGTGACCAGAAAGACCAGGATTCATCTTCAGCACTGTGAAAACAAACTCTGCCAAGACCTAGGTTTGAAATTGCTCTTCTTGCACCTCACACTAAGGGTCATGATCCCCAAAAGGAGTCTCAAGAGGCTGCAATGAAATTGCAGTGTGTTAAAAAAACTGCTTAGGAAATGGCTCACATGAAAACAAGTGCATCTATGAGGAAACATCACCTCAAAGAACTGGGAGGACATGCCAGAGAGATACATCTCATCCTCTTTCTAGTTTTTCATGCTGGGCATCGGCTTTTCAACCTTTTCCTTAATTTCTTATGACTTATCCTAGGAATTTTCATGCCCCAGTAGAAAAGTCATTTCCTTCAAATGCAGTATAACATCTCTGAATTTGCCTTCCTTATTGTACTGTCACACTTCAGAAGTAGCCTGTGGACTGCAACCTGAAAGCAACGGTAAGCTAGGCATCCTGTAGATGACCTAAAACCTGCAATCTCTTGTAACGCATTACCTCTTGCAATGCATTCCTCCCTTAGGCATCTTGGCTACTTCCTCCCCGGACAGGACAGGATGAATCAGCGTCAGCAGCCTTGGATAATAATTAGGTTGAAGTATTCAATATATTCTTGATGGTAGACTGCAATATTCATGCACAGTGATTTGAATAAAGATCATTACAGAGGGCTAAATATCCATAGCCTGCACAGATGTCGGGAGAAGACAGGTATCAGTACCTGAAGATGGGCCCAACTCTATCAAGACCAGATCCTTAGTTCCCAAGGCACTCATCTCCACGCTAATCAGGAACTTGCCACATGTTAGATATTTCACAAGATACTGTTTCTATGCACTGTGGTCATCAGCAGTTCTGGATGTGGCCAGAAATAGCACAAGTCTCATGTGCCACAGAAATCCTTACAAAGCGCATTTTCTCAGTAACTACACCAGCGCTCAAACCTGAAGTATAGTTATCTACAGCTCTGGCCTCCTGACCTGTTGGAGTGGCTGCCCTCTGCAACCTTTGAGATCTTAGGGAGATGGTTGGCCCAACCCATGTCTGATCTCTAACAGCAGCGGTAGGAGTCATTACATGTACAAGTGATAAGCTCACGTCCCCATCAGTGTCTCCCCCTTCTCCTCCACTCTCACAAAAATAAACAGGAAGGAAACCTGGGCATCTTGAAACCTTTAAGCGCCATTTGTAAAGTCAGTCGGGAGCCCTAAGCTCTTCTAAGAACCAGAAAAGTACCACAATAAAACAAATCCCCACTGTGCTAAGGTCTTGGTCTTCACCCTTTCAAAATTAAATTTGTTTCAGGTAAGGTTGGTTTAGTCTTAATTTATATTCATGCTGGTGATGTTTCCAATGCCAAGGGTATGTGTGGGTGGTTCTTTATCAGATGTGAAGGGTCCAGTTCACTGTAGAGTGATGTCTGTGGGGTGTCAGGATGGACTGAGCAGGGATCAACCCATCAGGCTTTGCAGAGGGTCTCTAGAGAGCCATAAATTTCCAGATCCTGAAACCCCAGGATGAATGTTTCAGGGAGAGCCTGTACAGCTGGTAAATAAAAACCTGCATTTGTTCTCAGGCAGGCGGAAATTCTGCAATCTTTCTATCTGGCTTTAAAGGATCCTTAAAGTCATCTCATTAAAACGATTTTGCTACACCATGCATCATCTCTTATGCAGGCCAAGATTTTCCTAGTAACAGGATATTAATTAGCTTCAAATGAACTTAGTAATGTACAGCAAGCCTTATATGCACCATGAGACTAACGCAGCTTTCCTGAGCATCTTCTGTGGTTTTGGGTCCTCTTGGATTCAAGTGCTACTGAAACCTGAAATGAGATTGGTATGTTTTGGTACATTTTTATAATTTAACTATCAGTATCTGAACTAGCCTCCCTAATTTCCTGCTCATCATCAGTGGAGTTGAATGGCTCAGTTCAGTTGCCTACACGTACAGATCTATCAGTGTCCAAGACATCTTACTGGGTGTCAGATGCCATGCAAGACCTACAGAAGCCTCATGATCTCCTGGAGCCTCAGCTGTAGGTCAGTGTGGTACCCTTGGGCACCTCCAGCGGCACAGAGCACCCAATCCCCTTACCAGTACTGTCAGCACGGTTTAGGGCAGGACTCATTCAGCCAAAAAGGAGTATCTTTTTTCAGATGAAAGGGACCACTCCATTGCCAAATCCCACCTCAGTTATTCACGCGAGTCTTAAGTTTGAGGCAAGCAGAATGATTCAAATGGCCACAAGATGTCACCACCTCTTCATAGAAATTTCCAAATAGACCTATACAACAGAGCAGGGGAAAAAACCACCATTGATGAGCTGTTTCAGCGCTTCTAAGCATTGCATAAATAACTAACTTTACATATATATAAGCATATAAATGTAATATCGATTTCACAATAGGGTTTTTATGTATACATATTCCATATAATACAATACTGGAGATATATGTTCTATAATGTAAATAAAAACAAGATGAGCTAAAAGGTCTGGTGTTTAAGGTTTTTCCACTTTTCCTAGAAACACAAAAAGGTAATTTTTGTGTTAAAAGCTAGGATTTCTAAGTATGACTTTTTGCCAGCATGTTTTGCTTTCAGGAAGATTGTTTTTGTTCTAGAAGAGAATATTTTCTATAAAAAATGAAAGAGAGGAAGAGACCTGTCCTTCTGGTTTTGATAGCCTCCAAGTCACAGCTGGGAGATCACATGCTCCAACATCCCATGTACAAATACATAAAATAAGACAAAAGCAATATGCACACTAAGTCTGAGAACTCAAATCAACTGTGATCATCTTGGAAAGCAGATTTTCGATGTTACCACTATCTGATCCCTGTCTTGAAACAGCCTCAATCTGTGTTCTTAGCTTTGCTGAAATACATTCTCCATATTTTTCTTTTCCAGCGAAGCACATCTGACTGGGGGTATGTTGGAGATCTGGTGAGTTTTTTTTTCTTCCTCTATGGAAACTAATACCGAACAAAGTGATTCTCTAGTTAACCATTTTTTGGAAATCAATTCTGTTGTTTGTTCAGTTCCTTGTTTTTACTGCCAGTTGGTTATTAACCTATTTTCTTTAAACAGAGCACTGTTTGCACAATGCTGTTTATACACCTGCTCCTGGAGGGAGAAGGGTATGGTAAATATGAAGAAATAGCATCAAAAGTGATTAGACAAAGACAATACCTTCATATACCAGTTCAATATTGTTCTCCCACTGCATGGTTTAAACATTTACAACACTAGGTTGGTAACCAATGCTTCAGGTCTCTTATTTAGGACTTTTATTGAAACTGTAAGCTTTATCCTCCTCAGTATATGATGCTGAGGATTACTATGTACCCTTCTTTGCTGGATTGCACCAATAGAGTCATTCCAAGGACTGGCTGCATGGTCAAAAGCAAGGAAAAATTCCAGCTTAATAAATTCCCTGAACTGTTATAATGAGCTATATTCACATGAGTGTCCTGCCACGATTGCCAGGTAACATACGGAGGTGTCTTGAACTTGAGCTCATGTCCCATCTGGCTGCCATGAACAGCAGTTGCAAAAAAGGCACTGAGACTAAAAATTGAGGGTTGATATTGCCCTCTAAGGCACATTTTCTAGCTGTGTCCTAACTTTATAGAGTAATTTTGTCAATTACAGGTGGAAGACGATGACAAGATAGGTCTTTACAGCTACAAAGTTCAATCCACTATAACATCACGGTTGGCCAACACAATGATCCAAGCCAAAATGGTGAATAACGCAAAACGGTCCCAGCACATAGTGTTTGATGTACAAGTCCCCAAAGGAGCTTTTATTGACAACTTTACTATGTAAGTAGTGGGCAGGTATCAGCCTTGTGCTCTGTCAGGTTTAATGTGGTGGCAGAATGTGGTGGGAGGGAGGTATTTGTAAAAGCAAAACACATCTTACTATTTTCCAGGTTCAGTGTAATTTTAGCAGGCTTTCTCAAAGAAAAAAGGTTCATGTCATCATACTTCCTGTCTGTCCATCTATTCCTCTCCAGCAATTATTGGGCCATTGGCCAATGTTGACAAAATTTGACAAAAGAACAGAACTCTCAAATAGACTGAGCTCCTACCTGTCTTGTGCAAGTTGGCACCAGATCAAAGGAATCATAGAATAGAATCATAGAATTAAGGAAAAGACCTATAAGATCATCAGGTCCAACCATCAACCCAACACCACCATGCCCACTAAACCATGTCCCCAAATGCCACATCTACATGTTTTTTGAACACCTCCAGTGATGGTGACTCCACCACCTCCCTGGGCAGCCTGTTCTAATGTTTGACCACTCTTTCAGTAAAGAAATTTTTCCTAATATCCAATCTAAACCTCCCCTGCCACAACTTAAGGCTGCTTCCTTTCATCTTATCGCTAGTTACTTGGGAGAAGAGACCAACATCCACCCCACTACAACTCCCTTTCAGGTAGCTGTAGAGAGCTATAAGGTCTGCCCTCAGCCTCCTCTTCTCCAGACTAAACAATCCCAATGTCCCTTTTGTAGCGAGGGGTCCCAAACTGAATACGCTATTTGAGATGCGGCCCCACCAGTGCCGAGTAGAGGGACACGATCATTTCCCTGCTGCTGCTGGCCACACTATTCCTGATACAAGCCAGGATACTGTCGGCCTTCTTGGCCACCTGGGCACACTGCTGGCTCATGTCTCAGGAGATAAGAGAGACCCAAATTGGAGCCCTCACTGAACAGAAAGAAACCAGCCTGCTTCAATATCCATTGAGAGAGGCAGCAGCCACCTTGCTGGTCAGGAGACATGTCCTGGTCCATGTTCCAAAACAGCCATGACATGAGTAACTGCCTGCCCTGCCCAAGGAATAGGGAAAGTATGAAGGAGGTGGGGGACAGCAGATCCTCCTCAGAGTACAAGAGTGCTGGCTACTTGAAATGAAAAAACAGGTAGGGAAAAAGATATAGATCTACTGGAAACCAGACTTCATTACTTTGGGGATAAACAACAGCATTATTATTTTATTTCCCACCAGCTTAGATTTCACTGATGTTTTTCTAATGTGAAGAAACAGCCATCGATTGTAAAGTTGTTTCTTTTACAAACTGACTGTGTTTCTCTCTCCTAGGGATGTCAATGGTATAACATTTACCAGCAAAATCCGGGAAAAATCTGAAGCCAGAAAAATGTACTCTCAAGCAAAAGCCAAAGGCAAAGCTGCTGGAATAGTAAGGTACAAAGATGTTTGCATATAGGTGTTGTACTGAACTTATTCATAGGAGAACTGAGGTGACCCATCTCAGGAGGATATAGATGAACCCTGGGAAGGAAAATGTGTTGCTTGCTTACAGCAGCTCTGATATTTAATTGTCAAGGACTTGTGTTTCTGCTTTCAGCTTGATAAAACGTGTTATTCTAACAGACAACTGCAGGTCCCCGAAACAGGCCACAGTTGGAATCAGACCCAGCAAATGCCTAACTCTAAACTCAAAATGCAAAGAATCTCTCTTCCTCCTTGTATTTTCTCAAAATAACCCCACAGCTGACTTTTCAGGAGCAATGCCTTGGATATGGAAAACTTCAAAACTGAAGTGAATGTGCCCCCAGGAACAAGGATCCAGTTTGAACTTCACTACCATGAAATGATTCGAAGGAAACTGAGCTCCTATGAGCACGTCATCTCTGTGAAGCCAGGACGCTTGGCAAAGCACATGGAGGTAAAGTATAGAGCTGGTGTGTGTAGGCAGCACCCCACAGGTGAATCCTTACTGAGAAAGCAGCCAAGGTTCCTATGAGCCCCACAGCAGGACACTTCATCTACAGCTCCTTCCTTTTACATGGGCTCAGTACAAATAACCTCAAGGTCTGTGCAGACCAGAATGAGACACTTCAAGCCAGGAGCTATGTAGCTACATGAGTGAGGAGCAAATGTGTCCGGCCTCCTGTTGTACTCAGTTGGGCATCTCCTGAATGACGACTGACTCATGTCAGAACCACTTGGGCAAACAAGCTTTGGTCTATATATACCCTTGTGTAAACTTGCCTTGACTGAAGGAAAACAAACAATATTTGCTATTTATTTGGAACGGTGCTTTTCACAATAGTCCTAACTTCATGAGATAGTGTCCTGTGACAGCAGATGTTCTCTGAATGACAGTTGCTCCACAACTGGCTGCCAGAAGATGATTTGTCTTACTCTTACCCTCTTTCTTGCACTCATCCAAAGGTGTCCTCTGTCATCCACCGGCTGATTCAAAGAAATCCAAACTTAAGAAATTTAAACTCAATAACATCAAAGTGCTATTAAGCAGACATCTTTATTGCAGCGCTGGACGCATGGGGGATATCTCCTCCTAACATGCGTGCACTGAAACAAAAGTTCATCATTTATATGCCTTAAAGACATGAATATTCACACATTTTCCGAGAAATCACCGCCTCCTTGCTTATCTATTACATTTACATAATGCTGGCGTTGCAAAACTACACTACACATGCGCGGGGGTCTCAGGTGGTCGTCGGTGGTCGTTTGGGGAGTTAGCCCCCTCCTCCTTTTTCCCTTTTATGGTCACAGGTCTCTTGAGGAAAATTTCTTCTCCTTGGATGTTTGCCCCTTCTGTTGTCCAGCCAAGCGGTTCCTTCTTATCATCCTTGTTAGAGCATTCCTGCCGGTTTGTCTCTATGCTCAAGGTTAAGATATTTTCTCTGTTCTCTTTAATCTCTCAGTCCTTGCTCTTAACTCTTCTGTGTTTTAATTTTCATGAGGCCTGCTTTCCTCGTGATTAGCCGTTTACACGTAGTTACAACGTTAGCATTGAGGCTAATACAGCCTAAGGACTATGAGAGTAGGCCGTTAAACATAATCACATAGTTATTAGGCTAAAGAATTCTATACTAAAGTTAAACTAATAGGTAATCAATAACCTTCCATACGTTAAGAAATTTGCAAAACTTACAGTTGATTAGTGACACACGTTGAAACCTTATACTTGTTTTACAACCTTGTTTCAAGACACAGGATACAGGGGTAGATGGACATTTCCATCCAGCCACTCTTATGTTCCTGTTTCATAAATGTCTCCTTCTTCAGCTTTCCATGGCTTCAGCATAAGCTGTATATGAAAGTTTACTAATCACATTTCCTCGGTGCAGTCTGTGATCTGCTTCAAGCTGTCCAAAGGCCTCAGTTAGTCCTACTGAAAAGGACGCCATGTCCTGCCTCCTAGTAGCCTTACTAACTATTCAGAAACACAACCAGAAAAAGCCCTTATCTCAGGCTGACAGGATAAAACCTTTATTTTCCAAATCACCTTGGCCATCCAAACAAAAGCAAAAATACTCTCTGTCCTGTCAATAGCATCAGTAGAGAGGGACAGAACTCATCACCAAGTGTTTCTCCTGGCCTTCTAACCCAAAGCAACACTTACGCAGTCACTTCATGCTTCTTTCGTGCTTTCAGCATAAACAATGGTATCACCCTTGACTCGTGTCCTACCACTTGCCCCATAGGGTGGGAGAGAGAGGAAGAACGAGCATTTCCACCAAACTCTTTCTATTCTTTGGGCACTTTTTTTGTCTTTCTATTGTGGTCTATTTTCAGCATTGCATCGATCCCCACCGTGAATGAGACTAGCCCTACAGGAGCACTCTCAAGAGCATCCCAACCCCCAGTTGGAGTTTGCCTATGGAGGGTTCATGAGATCCTGATACAACACTGGCTCTGCTTCATACTAATGTCCTCCCTTCCTGCCTTTAGGTGGATGTCCGCATTATTGAGCCGCAGGGACTTCGCTACGTGCATGTTCCTAATTCACTCGGAGATCATTTCGATGGAATCACCACCATCTCCAAGGGGGAGAAAAAGGTAATAGTCACAGACTGGAAATAGCATGAAAACTTCAGTTTTCACAACACTTGTTCCTACACGGTCATGGCACTTTTTCATACCTGCTGGAAGCATGCAAAAATATGGCAAAAAATACAGTATCTTCCTTATTGCTACCTAACTGTATATACAAGATGCTCGGTGGCAACAGTACAGAAATAGTGTGTAGTCCACCCATCTTTGTGCAAAGCTTTTCATTTGTAATTCTGGAAGGGCAGTGCACTGGGATTGCTGGATGTGAAAAAGTTAGGTGGTGGATATCAAGTGAAATAACCATTCTGGAATAACTCCACAGTCTCAGTTTCAACTGGGAACATCTGCATAGGGACTTATTTTAGAGTGGCTCTTTTCCTTGACATTCTTATCATAGTTTTCTCCAGCATAACTCCAACAGCAGAGAAGTTTTTCTCAAGAAACTTCAAGCAGTGACTCTGGGAATGTACAGCTCTTCTTGCTCTTACATAGACATTTAATACAGGATATGTGAATCAGGCTGGAAAAGCCCATCTATACTACTATAATAATATATCGAGCAGTATTGTTTCTTAATATCCAGGCTCGACTTTATGTCTCATTCACCCACATTCCTAGTTTAGCAAATTATTTCAGAAGTAATGTGTGGCTATATATATTATGTTTTATCTTCTCAGGTAATTTCAAGTTACCCATTCAAAGCAGAGAAAAAATGCCGTAAAGTCTGCATAACCAATCATGTGACTAAGGAAAATGATTCCTAGTACTCACTTTATAGACAAATCACAAGCTCTGGTTTGTTCAGGAAAAAATTAAAAAGCTATTTTTAAAAGTAACTAAAATTATGGATAGTTTCAACTACGAAAATGTTAAATAAGCCAACATATTACTTACTAGAAATGGTTTGCACAGGTCTAACTGAAATATTTGATGCTGTAGATGGGTCATCTTATTTGTGTCACAGTTCCTCCTATTGAATCAGCATATCCAGGCAAACCTTAGTGTTCTTTTCCTTTTGAAGTGACAATGTCCATTTTCCACTTAAACTAAGAGTACAAATAAAGAAAGAAGAAAAGTGTTCATTGAAATAAGGTATTTCATGAAAAGACGAATTCTTTTTGTTTCCTTGATCCACCTTTCACACAACATCTGATTGACTGATGATCACTTCTCATTTCAAGGCTCATGTTTCTTTCAAGCCAACGATGGCTCAACAACGAAAATGCCCCACGTGCTCATCCACAGCAGTAGATGGAAATTTTGTGGTGCAATATGATGTGAACAGAGAAACCACAGGTGGAGAACTGGAAGTGAGTGTTGCTGGTTAACTGGAACGAGAGATCTGTGAATACCAGAATTGCTGTCATTAAGCAAACTATGCTAAATAAACTTCATCGTTCAGAAGAATAGGCAGGAGAAAGAGCTCTTTATCCAATCAAAAGAACAGAGAGATTTTAAGTGGGCAGAATGGATTTACTCTAATTTATGACTAAGACGTGGTCCTACATATAGTCAGGAGCAGATTCCTGTCTTGTTCAAAAGCCAATGTCTTTTATACCTAGCAGTACTCTGGTGATTTAATGTTGAATCAGAGGACAGAGTCATTGGAAGTTGTACCAATATATCACAAGGAGACAACCAGAACATCACTATTTTTATGCTAACATGAAGCAGAGTTGTGGGGTTGAATTAGTACAGACAGAACAGACGTTTTAAAAATGTTTTTCATTCCTCCCCACGCTAGCCATGGCGGTTGTCTGAGAACCAGGCTTTGCTTTCCTTGATAAAAAGAAAAAAAATATGGAGTATAAATGGTGTAACGCTACAAATACAGAGATGTGCAGAGCTGAAAGTTAGATTTGGCCCACAAAGAAAAATAACATTTTCTGCTCTGTTATTGTCTTGAATTTTCTGACATTTTTACTATAGCTTACTTAATTGTGAATTTTTTTACTTTATTTTGCAGATTTTTAATGGCTATTTTATTCACTTCTTTGCTCCGGAAAATCTTGATCCTCTGCCCAAAAACATTTTATTTGTTATAGACGTCAGTGGCTCGATGTGGGGACTGAAAATGAAACAAGTAAGTGTTTGACCTCTATTGCAAAAGAAACCTCCTGCCAACTTTTCCCATGTGCCTTACCATGCAATTCTGTAGCAGACTGGCACTCAAAATTACCAGCTTAGCTTAGTTCCTTACTCTTTACTCCATCAAAAGTCTCACTGAATTTAGAGAATATTTGGTGAATCAAAGACTTCATGATTTTACTCTGTATTTGTAATGCTTCTTCCATGCTGTAAGGAAGAGGTTATGCCATCAGAATACTGACTTTAGCTCTAAATTAAAATTTTAGTTGACAGATCACAAAACATTTTGCAAAGGCTCTGACCCTGTTTTTCTCTAATCTCCTCAATTGAACCCTGGGGAAGTCTCAGTGGGGATACTACACACCTGCTTTCAGAAAGTTGTGGACAAATTGTTGACAGCCCACTGAAGAGCAGTGAGAATTGTTTAGACAACATAACCCATAGGGGGGGAAAAATTAAAAAAAAAAAAAAAAGATGTTTTAGTCTGCAAAAGAAAAGACTTGGAGAGACATAACCAGCCTCCAAATATGCAAACAGTTGTTCGAAAAGGGAAACTCATCAACTGAAATTCATGCCCACCCAGGGTAGAATAAGATGGAATCAGATGGATTTACAGCAAGAGATATTTATATCAGATGTCAGGAAAAAATTTGTAGTGCTGAGAGGGTAGTTCAGGAAATTGTATATCATGTGTTGCTGAAGGTTTTTTTAAGAACTGGATAGCCAAACATTAGTTGGGAATGATCTAGGTATATTTGAATTTGTTTTGGAGCACAATACTAAGGCTTGGCAGATTACTTCCTTGGGGAAATCAGTGCTGCAAAACTGGGATACAGGCTAATTGTTGCTTGTTTAAATGACACATCTTCAAACAGATGTTACTCAGCCTGAAGTGACAGCATTGCAGACAGAGCTAAGCCTCCTGAGCTGATATGAGCAATTCCACTCTCCTGAACCACAGTGTCTTACAAACGGCTTCTCTCTCTCACCTCACTCTGTGTTAGCAGGAGTTAAGCAAGGATGGGTTGAGGCACATGGGTTTGTTCTTGCTAATTGCATTTTTTCCATGTTTCTTTGGAGAAAAGTTCAACTTTGTTGAACTATGCAAGAAGTGCAAAAAAAGAGAGATCTGGAAAGCAGATGCTATTTTGGGTTCCAGTGCTCATGTTCTTATTCATCAAAGGCATCTGTCCGCTTGTAGTCACAAGTTAGGAAGATGCTTTCAGCAATAGGAAGCATAAACTCATCTTCTCTTAAATTTCTTCTTCTCAGACCATCGAGGCCATGAAGGCAATATTGAGTGAGCTCCGTGCTGCTGATCAGTTCTCCCTTATCGACTTCAACCACAATGTCCGATGCTGGAGAGATAATCTAGTCTCAGCCACCCCAGCGCAGGTTGAAGATGCTAAGAAGTACATCCAGACAATCCATCCCAATGGGGGTATGAGGTTTTGATTGCAAGGTGCTCATGGGAGTTAGATATCACAGGAATGGTATCTCAGACAACCTTCAGATTGGCAGAGTATTGCTAACAAAAAATCTGATTCCCAAGATGAAAAAAGCACGCCCTGTGGCTAAAGGAGAGCAAAGATTCCAGTTTATTGTGTTAAGGGATGGAATAGCATTTCCTTCTGCTGAATAAGCTACAATAGGTAGAACATAGGCCAACAGATAGAACACAGACCATAGAACAGATGTCTTTAATCTATAGGTCCTACCTCCAGCCTCACAGATCCCAAATATCTTTGAAAGACCAAGGCCATCTCATACCTTTCTAAAGCAGATCATAAGCAGCCCAACTCCAGGGTGTCCACTGGCTGTAAATAGTAGACTACATCATGGTCAATGCCACCGTGGGCAAACTGTTCTTCATTTTTTTGCCTTCATTCCCTATCTGATAAACAAGAACATTTGCCTTTTTCAGCCTTACAGCACTTTGGATGCTTCATTTGTTATTGCTTGAGCTACTTGTACAGAAAGGCCTCACAATCATTTTAATCTATTGCTCTCTGAAGTGCAATCCCGGTTTAGTTGTTCAGTTATTTGTATGCCAATAGCATGTCAAGGCTCTACGCAACATCAGAGCCTTCTGGTGCTGTGACATCTTCATTGCCAGAAACTTGCATTGGCAACACATAAGGTAGGATCAACACGAAGTTATAGACTTGTCCGAGATCATCACTGTGCTGGGAATGGGAACCCATGTTGGGTATATGAATGCCTCATAAGCCTGGCTTTGTTGCTCCAAAAGAACTGATAGACAAGCTAAGAGACCTGCTCCCATTCAGCAAAGCCAGTTTGCAATGCAGCATTTTATTATCCTGTCTCTGGAGCCACTCATGTTTTCCTTTCTTGACAAACAAAATACCTGTTTTCTGACTGCTCAGCCTTCCTACTCCTGTTCTTCTCATAGGAATTTCTTACTCAGTCCCTTCTGTGCCACAAGCCAAACCTTTAGACAGGGTCCGTAAACATACACTTCTTCTTTTACAATCAAGATGTCCCAGGAACAGGCTGATAGCAACAATGAAATTTTCTTCTCTCATTCAATCATCTGCCTACAAATCCACTATTTCTCCCCACAGCAAATAATTCCCAACACCACAAATGTTCCCACTGGAATTAGCGGCGGGGCAAGGTGGAGGTGACAGCCTGGGATGAAAAAGGGTATTAATATCTGGTGTCTTAATGGAACTTAGTGCAAAACACCTATGTGTGTGTATATACAGATGTGCATAAATTCATTGGGCCACAAAAATTATCAGAACAACGGAACACCTCTCCTATGAAGAAAGGCTGAGAAAGTTGGGGCTGTTCAGCCTGGAGAAGAGAAGGCTCCGGGAGACCTTACTGCAGCTGCCAGGGCTTAAAGGGGGCTTACAAGAAAGATGGGGACAGACTTTTTAGCAGGGCCTGTTGCAATAGGACAAGGGGTAACGGTTTTAAACTAAAAAAGGGCAGATTTCAACTAGATCTAAGGAAGAAATTTTCACAATGAGGGTGGTGAAACACCGGCACAGGTTGCCCAGAGAGGTGGTGGATGCCCCATCCTTGGAAACATCCCAGGTCAGGTTGGACGGGGCTCTGAGCAACCTGATCTATTTGAAGGTGTCCCTGCTCATTGCAGGGGGGTTGGACTAGACAACCTTTAAAGGTCCCTTCCAACCCAAACTATTCTGTGATTTTATGGTATAAATATGTATTAATATATTTCAACATCATGGTAAGAAAAAAGTAACATGCTGATGAACAAATTTAGATGGATTATAAGAGACTATTTCTACTTACAGAGATGTACATCCTAACTAATTCTGATTATTTCAGTAAATAGTATAACTATATGTAAGGAAAATAGAGAAGGTCTGTTTAACACAATGACCTACATGCAACACCTTTCAGCTTCTATCTCTTTAGGGAACCAGAGTGCTAGCAGATGTACCATAAGCATCACAAAGAAGGGGTTTTGCTGCCCTGATCTTTGATTTTGTCCATGTTGACTAATTCCACTAAGATCTCAGAATTGATCTGGATTCAACAAGAGATTCAACAATCGTCAAACTTGTTTTCTTCATTGTGTCTTTGACAGGCACAAATATCAATGAAGCTCTTCTCCGAGCCACATTCATCCTGAATGAAGCCCAAAACTTAGGCATGTTGGACCCTAACTCAGTCTCCATGATCGTACTGGTGTCTGATGGAGATCCAACAGTAGGTAAGGATCCAGCTTCAGGTGAGAAGAAAGGCCAGTGGGATTAGCCTGAGAAAATCGTGCAACACATAGAAACTTAGACAGTAAATTAAAATAATTCTGTTCCCTGTTCTTCCAATGCCTGTGCTGCGCTTTTGCCAAGTGCTATAGGTGCCATGGGGTTTTGCACAGAAGCTTTCAAAAGATGAGCAGACTACATTAATGCAAGTTATGTACTTCTTGCAATTACAGAGATGCACAAATCCTGTAGAAGAGGCATTCACAAAAAAATTTCCTCTTCCAGTGACCTTAGCCCACAGATCTACGCAGTCCCAAGTGTAACATTAAAATCAGGAAAATAAAGTAGAAAGCAAATTAATTTGAATTGCATTTGACATAGGTCAAAAGCAATTCCTTACTGCAAGCTGCCAGCTCAGAATACGCTGCCATTAAAAATAAGTTTGCAAAAATGTCAGTCCCAACGGTGGCAGAGAACATCTTAAGCACAAGAAACAAAGTAAAGCTCTGTGGAGATGTCTTAGCCTGCAGAGAGCTTGAAGCAGTAATTCTGGGAGAAGTCTAGCTGTGTTACAATTACAAACTCCTCAGGAAGTTAGTAAGAGCCCTGGATATAGAAAGAATATGCGTCAGATATCAAAAAAGAGTTCAAAGGAATTTCCTTCAGTGGAACCAATTTGTTAATCTCCATCCAGAAAAAGCTCAAATGTCACTGTAGGCACTCCAGAATGGCGATTGGGCATCTGAGCTAGTTGTCTAGACTCCCTTTATATTAAGAGAGAATCAAAACCACTGGAAGAGTATAAATGTGCTTACCTTGATGGAGACTTCCTCCATGGCTCAGATGGATGTCACCCTTTGTGTGTCTCAAAGGTGAGCTAAAGCTGACAACGATCCAGAAGAACGTGAAGCAGAGCATAAAAGATGAATTCTCTCTCTTCTGTCTCGGGATTGGGTTTGATGTAGATTACGATTTCCTGCAGAGAATCGCAACTGACAACCGTGGCATGGCCCAGAGAATTTTTGGAAATCAGGAGACTTCTGCCCAAATGAAGGTGCGTTTCTGGCCCATTGCCTCTGAAACTGAGGGTCCAGTTCTGTTCGCAGCTGTGGAGACGTGTAACTCCACTAGCAAGAGTAGAGTTACTGTAGGTGCCTAAGGAGAGTCACAAAAAGCATTGTTTCTTCTGGAGAGACCTGCAAGATGACAATCATGCATTAGCTTAAGTGCTCTTAGTTACAATTTTTGTAGCATCTATAATACATACTTTACTGCTCTGTGTAGGATTGATATTCTATAAAACAGTCCAAACCATAAAAAAGATTTTCTAAATTAAAATTAAGGCCTGGATTTTACCTCAGACCACTTCAGCACTTACAAAAGGCCTAGATATAAATGCTAAATGTTAATCCAAAGTTTGCCAGTGTAAAAAAAAGTTCAGTTCTAGGAGGCTATGGCTCCAAATCCATGAGCAGCAATTGCTGATGAACAAACTGTTACATCCTTATTCTGTTTCTATTCACTGGTTTCATCACCTATGTAGGTTTCTCATACTTCTTTCCAAACAGAAGTGTGATAGGACACACACAGGTGTGCCAGGTCACGCTACATGGTGTTCTGCCAAACAGAGCAGCTCTGAGAGTGCAGCCCCTCGTTATGAGACAGCCTCCCCCCATAGCACCTGTTTCCCCTCTCTGGTCCCATGTGCTAAATCCAGCTGTGCACACATCCCAGTTCACACCAGCCAGGTGCAACAGGGTCAGAAAAGGGCAGACGGGCTACAGCACAGAAGCAAATACAAGTGAGATAGATATAGGTCCAGGTTTTGGCAAGAATTAGGTGGGAAGCAGCTGTGTAGTAAAGTAGCCAAGAGCTGACCAACCTGATAATAGATTCAGGACCATATATAACTGTTCAAGCCTTTTAGGTCTAGGAAGAACACAACCCATGGGCTTCTGACCATCCTTTGACTTCCACAAGACTTATGAGCACAAGTCTTATGAGGAGCGGCTGAGGGAACTGGGGTTGTTTAGTCTGGAGAAGAGGAGGCTGAGAGGAGACCTTATCGCTTTCTACAACTACCTGAAAGGGGGTTGTGGTGACGAGGGTGTTGGTCTCTTCTCCCAAGTAACTAGCGATAGGACAAGAGGAAATTCCCTCAAGTTGCGCCAGGGGAGGTTTAGATTGGATATTAGGAAAAATTTCTTCACTGAGAGGGTGGTCAGGCATTGGCACAGGCTGCCCAGGGAGGTGGTGGAGTCACCATCTCTGGAATTGTTCAAAAAACGCGTGGATATGGCGCTTCAGGACATGGTTTAGGGGACATGGTGGCACTGGATTAATGGTTGGACTTGATGATCTTGAAGGTCCTTTCCAACCTAGTGATTCTGTGATTCTGTGATTCTGTGACTTGGGCTAGAGCTTCTTGCTGTACTTTCTTAGAAGTGTGCTAAGTATAAAGGAGTCTGCATTCTTCGGGACAAGGAAAGTCCCACTCACCCATTAGGGCTCCAGGTTTTGTCACCTGCTGTCCTTTCAGTATGAGTGCAGCATGTGGGAGGATTGCTTCAGGTACAACAGACTCACTTCTCTGTCTCCTTCCATCTCAGAATTTCTACAACCAGGTCTCCACCCCACTCTTGAGGAAGATTCAGTTCAACTACCCCCAGGAGTCAGTGTCAGATGTCACCCAGAGCAGCTTCCACAACTACTTTGGTGGCTCAGAGATAGTAGTGGCTGGGAAGGTCGACACGGAAAACCTGCAGCACTTGGAAAGCATCGTCACAGCAACAGCAGTGAGTGAGGGTCTCCTGAGGCTACCTGCTTCTGGGGTTTGGGCTGGTTCACTCACTCGTGTGTACGAGTGGAGGTTATTGCCAACAGAGTGTTTTGTCCTCTTGGGTTCCAGGAGGGAGAGTGGGGAAACTCTTTGGGAGTGCTGTACAGCAATGTTTTACAATAACTTCCAAGTACAGCCACGAATAGTCAGTACCTGCAGCCTGCCTGCCAGAGGAACTCCCTTCTAATTAACGTACCATACAAAATTCAATTGCAGACCAGACTAAGGCTGTGGAGTCCTCCTCCATGCTTTGTGAAGGTGCAGGGGACATCCTGTAAGGTAGTTCTTTTCATGGCTGAACTGTTGGGGAGTTCAAGCACGTGGGTCTACAGTGTGCCTAGTCCTAGCACTGTCCTTTTATGCTCTGTCTTGTGGCATGTGTGATGAGATTTTCCCCATGTTTCAGGGCTTCTCTTCCAGGTGGAGTGGAATGGGGTAGGAATACTACATCCAGATCCTTCTGTCTGAGGAGGAACCAAAATATCCACACTCTTACAGGGCTTAGGAGTTGCCATGTGTTAGTTACTAGAAAAACAAACCTGTTCAACATTCTTTCCTGCTAAAACACAGTGCAGTCCAAGGGTCTGTGGGAGAAAGTAGAATTTTGTTCCTGTTCCTCAGTAGGAGTTGGATGTAAAAAAGCCTGAGGAGAGGACAGCAGAGCTATGTTAAAAGCCTCTTCTTTTGGCATGTGGTAGCACACTCTTTGGCTACTGCTGACAGCTCCTTTACCTATTTTAATCCACTAAAAGTGTCTTTAACAGAAGATCCTCTTGCTACAGCTCCCCTTCCCATGGCAGTCAAGTCAACAGTGATGGGACTTTCTGATCTAGAAGTGACCATAGGCAGAGCCATAATGGGTCCTTAATGCCAGTCATGACAAGAGAGGAACCCAAAGCCACTGCATGCTCCTGGCTCACCCTCCATTATCTTTATCTCTCCTTGATTGCATAGGCAAATGCGGAGCTCGTCATGGAAACCCTGCGAGATGTTGAAGAACTGGATGGCTTCATGAAGAAAGACAAATATGCAGATCCCGAATTCACTAGGAAGCTGTGGGCCTATCTGACTGTCAACCAGATGCTGGCAGAGAGGTAAGGAGAACTGTGGTCTGTGATGGGAGGGAAGTGAAGCTTGAGAGCAATCTGGTCCTCTCTGAGACTACAGCCATGAGGCTGCTCACAGGGTTTCAAATGGGTAAGGTAAACAAATCAAAATAAAGGTAGTATGCTGACAGATATCTGTAGTCACAATCTTCCTATTTTTAGCACTCACAAGTATCAAGGAATAGAGTTTGGGAGGAGTTAATCAGAGGAATAAGGGTCAAACAGACTTGGCTGTGGGGCTGAGTGAATGAGATGAATGGGAAACTTGCCTTACAGAGCCTGGCTAAAAGCTATGGAGGAGTTCAGGATGAATCCCCTCTGAGGCAGAAAGAGGTCTCCTGCTGAGATCAGGAGAAGGACTGGGCTTCTTTGAGTCCAGGTCAAAGTCCACAGAAGCCAAGAATAGTTTTATGGAGAGTGCATTCATGCAGGCCCTCAGCCTTTCCTTCTTGCAACACCTACCAGTTTGGTTCTATGACCACTCTGTGGAGGCATTGTTGTGGCAGCTGCCCTGTAGAGCTGCTAACCATGCCTTCTGTTTTGTTCTCCACCCAGAAACACAGCCCCCACTGCAGCTTTGAAGAGGAACATCACCAAATCCATCCTACAGATGTCTCTTGACCATCATATTGTTACCCCCTTCACAGCCATGCTGATAGAGAATCCTGAAAAGGATGAGATAATGCTGGCAGACCAGCCCAAAGACCCCAGAAGGGGCTGCTGCCCAGGTCAGTGTCTCAGTCTGTCCATTACTTTACCTCTCATTTTGGCTTTGTTCTTTAGTGTTAGAACAACTGTGTGTTCATTGTTCACTCTGGGTGTTTGTGCTTGTAGGATAGCCTGTATTTTCAGTGAAAGCCGGCCAAATCTTCATCCACTTTGAGAGCATCCTGTTACACAAGAGCTGTTTGGAGCCGTTGGCTTCAGTGAGGTTTGAATGTGCCAACACTGCAATGATGAGGTTTCCAATAAGTCTACAGTATCACAGATTGAATGTCTTCTTACTGGGACAGATACGCCTAGTTCCCTGCACTGAAGCTGTAGAATTGACTAAAACCTATCTTATCTCCACTTTTAAGCCTTGGAAGCTTCCTAAGATTGTTACCAATCAGCCACAAGCCTACATGGAATCTGAGTTGTCTTAACAACATATAGTCCCTCATTAGTTAAAGTACTGGATATCTCCTTTAAATTCATTACTTCAATACATGTTGCAAGGTCCTTCTTATAGCAACCTGATGTTCAGCCAAATGAGGCAGGGATGGCTTTTTCTGGCATTATATGCTAGAGTT
The DNA here is from genome assembly GCF_000687285.1 of Phaethon lepturus. Lineage (NCBI taxonomy): Eukaryota > Metazoa > Chordata > Aves > Phaethontiformes > Phaethontidae > Phaethon > Phaethon lepturus. Next base: position 1,792 of record NW_010548136.1, on the reverse strand, counting down.
AGTCTCAAAGTGATAGCTGTTGACATCTGTGGGTGTCTAGCAGATCCAAAGTCATCCCTGCACAGCCATGTGCTTCCAATGAAACTTAACAGCAGCTATTTTGCACCCTCACCAGTCAGCGATTTGAAAAAGCGCAACTGTTGCTATCAGGAAAACACAGCCAGTGTGATGAAATCAAAGCACTGAAAGTAAAAGATCAACTCCTTGAACAACTGAATCTGGTGATTTAAAACCTATTCATAAATGGGAGAGTTTACAATTGGTTGTGAAGGAAAGAAGCAACCTACATTACAACAGACAACATCATCCATCTTGCATTTCACACTGGAAATGATTATGACTTTGATGAAACTCCAAGCACAGGCCCTGCACGCTCAGTTCTCATGCTCCTGGATAACTATAAAAATGTCCTGATGCTGGCTCAATGAAATGAGGTTCTTATGTCTTAGAATTGTTATTTCTAGGTTAATTTATTCTTCTTTTCAATTTTAAAGTCTGCAGCTGAGACCCAAAGAGAAATTCAATAGTTGTTACTTATACTGCACTACAACTCACAACCAGCAAACAGTCCAGCACAGAAATAGCATGTATTGCATTCATGTATAATGAATTCATTATACATGGCACCAGCTGACTAATTCAGACCATAATTATCTTGATATAGTTGATGCAGAGGATTTAAGTGACTTTAATATAGGTTCTTGTGTCTGTCTTTGATGGAATATTCAAAACTTACCAGCACCAAAATCAAGGTCAAGGCATTGATGGGTTTCAGGGACAGTGTGACGTGACTCTTGAACCTTAGCAAAGGACGGAGCTTGTAAAATAATACCAAAGTAAACCCGTGTTTAGGATTATGAAACACATGAGCTGTACTAAAAAGTTTGCATATACAAGGCATAGAATGGGTAATGTGAAATAGATTTTTCTGTCTGTCCTTACATGACGCTCATCAGAGCTGCACGGTCTGTCTTCGTAGACATAGACTGTGTCTTCCACTGAAATCACTGACTTTTTAAAGGACTGACAAGTTGTTCTTTTATCATGACAGACTTATTGCAAAACCGGACTGGAAATAACTGCCTGTGTAAAAAGAGCCTATGGCCTGAATTAGGTGTTCAGGAAGAAGATGCTGACAGATTTAGAAGATCTAGATGTGCAATATTCTGTCCTGCTGTTGTCCCCCAGCTCCTTTTTCCCCTTACCTCTCTTCAGAGGGCCAACAGATGTGAATGTGTGCCCTGCTTCAGCTCTTCTTATTTTCAGCCCAACATAATAAAACAAACCAAGTTTCATGGATCATTTAAGATCATATCGCTTTATGACCTAGGTGGGAGAGAGAGGGCACATGTTACTTTCTCCTGCCTCTGTCATGGCAAAGACAGAGAGACATCTAGCAGAAGGGGACACATTAGGGGATCATATTTTAAATGCTTGCACTTACTTGCAACCTTTATGCATGTGGGTCATCCTACCTTTACTCAGGCACCTCAAACTCAGGACCCACATCAGCAAAGCTTTTACCACATGCTAAATGTTTGAAATTCAGCTTTTTATTTGGCAAAACACTTAAGCCCTTGCGTTGGGGGCTTTGATAAAGTGGGGTCTATTCACATGAATAAGAGTTAAAAAGTCAGGCTCCATTTTTCACCATTAGCTTATGGTTAGCTCAGCTGCCCTGGTAAGTCATATTCCTCTGGTGGAGACATTGGAGTAAATCCACCGTAACTTCATTATACAAATCTGTCTGTGGTAGAGAGTATTGCAGGGTCCTGCACTTTGGCCACAACAA
>NW_010548135.1:34848-35124 GCF_000687285.1 Phaethon lepturus | reverse complement strand
CGGCGCTGGTCGGCTCCGCCTGTCCCCGGCTTGCATACCCACCCCCCCTTTGCTGTCAGGGTCGGGCTGGAACTTTTGCCTGGGGCGTGGGGGCTTTTTAACAGCTTCCATTGCCCTCAGAGGGGCACATGCCGTTTAGCCCTCCCCTCGCACCCACATCTGTTGAGAAGCGTGAAACCCTCTTCCCCCGCGCCTCGTCTTGTAACGCCGCCGTTAGGCAGGCGAGGTGCGAAGCCCACAGGACGGGAGGCAGCTCAATGGCTGCGGGTGGCAGCG